>NC_139963.1:21210283-21475283 GCF_963993115.1 Abramis brama | reverse complement strand
AGAACAGCCTTATTTATACAAATGCAGAAGTATATTATTCATATAATAAATACACAATTAATTAATTTAACTTTATTAATTAAATACAATAATAATAGCTTGTATCCACATCCTATTAAACTTGCATAGTAGCAGTTCCAGTAAATTTGCATAGATGAATAGACAATTTAATATAATATATCCATACTTTCTGTTAGATAGCTACTTTTTCAAAAGGGTACCTTTAGTTTAACTACATGAGAATTATACGAATCTTATAAAAACAGTGTAGAATAGCTTAATTAGTCCAGTGTTATTTTAGTATTATTTATTTTTATATAGGCTATTATACATTTTAGTAATATTTCATTTGCATTGCTATTTATATTTGTGTTTTTTATTTGAGAATGTATCTGGATGTCATGACGTTTTGTCACTAACTTCTGTGAATTCTATCTTCATAGAAAACATACATTATACACTAAATTTAATTTGAGACTCATACTGTTCACTTTGCTTGACACAAAATATAAGAAATTAGCCAGATTGTGCCACACAACATTGCAAAAATGCAAGATATTTGAAGTAAAACACCATCTATTTTATGTTTCAGACAGCATGAAAACTCAACATCAAATATCTTCATTATATCTAGATATTATGAGAAATTATCCCAAAGGGACAGTTATATACCATGTCCGGGTTGCAAATTGTGCATACACCAAAATTCTTTTTATGAATATGGTCCATTTCACAGTGTATAAATCCAAACAAACAATATTCGTAGATTCTCCTCTACTCCTGTATTGTTTTGTGCTTGAACAGCGTCATGTAGCACGAAGACTCTGATCAGAGGCGCCGGCACCGCTGGTTCCGTGGCTTGCAGTTTGTATATTAGCTAATGTCGCAATTATTGTTGTTATTATTATTTATTTATTTATTTATTTTTTACGTCTAATTACAATTCTTATAAAATAATTATTGAGTCATGTGGTACAGCACTGACTTGAGAAAAAATACTATAAATTTAATCAAAGTCAAGTAATTTTCTTCATTTATTAGAAATCTTTAAATTTGCGTGCAGTCACGTAACTCAAGACCTCCACCTCTGATATTTACAGCTTTTAAAGTGTGGAACGTCAGATAAACATCATAAGATTTGCAGTGCCCCCATGGCCCCTGCCCTGTCTACATCACTGGTCCTGAGGCTTTGAGTTCTGTCCATGTACAGTCGCAGAGCGCGGACAGGACAGAGCAAAGCCTGGGCTGGGTCTGCCTCCTCCAGGGGCAGCGCTTGCAGGTTCACCACCTGGTCCCTGAAGGGAGTGGTAGGAACCTTGTGCACATAGCCAGGCCGGGGTCTCAGTACTACATGGATGTCACCCGGCCCGAACTCCAGGCACGATTTGTCGACCGAAAATGCTTGCAGGTCCCCTACCCTCTTCATGGAGGCTAGTGCAACCAGCAGAAAAGTCTTCATAGACAGAAGCTTTAAGTCTGCATGGACAGAAGCTTTAAGTCTGCATGGACAGAAGCTTTAAGTCTGCTGATTGCAAAGGCTCAAAGGGAGAATCCTGGAGTGCTCGAAGCACCAGGGAAAGGTCCCAAGAGGGTATGGAGGAGGATTTAACCGTCTCGCCCCCCTAAGGAACCTGACGACCAGGTCGTGCTTTACTACTGTTTTGCCATCTATGTGGTTGTAGTAGGCTGAAATAGCGGCAGCATGAACTTTGAGGGTGGAGGGAGACAGCCCTCGCTCCAACCCTTGCTGCAAGAAGGAAAGCACGGACCCTATCGAACACGATTACCTTTGGCTTTGCCGCCCCTCTTTGCGGCTGGGATGGGCTGGGTGGCCTGCCTGCGACAGGTTCCTCGGCACTGCTTAGGTGGAGGCTGCTGCTGCAGCGCGGGAGCAAGGGCAGGAGGATTCCCTCTGTGACGACTAGACTGAGGAGCTGCGGACGGTTGGGTGGAGGCAGCAGCAGACCACCGCGGCAGGATGTGTCTGATCGCCTCAGTCTGCTCCTGTACAGCCGAGAACTACTGGGCAAAGTTCTCGACCGTGTCGCCGAAGAGGCCGGTCTGGGACACGGGAGTTAAGAAACCTGACCTTGTCGGTCTCCCTCATGTCGGCAAGACACAGCCAGAGATGGCGTTCCTGGACATCGCACGACCCACCGACTGTGCGGTCACCTTTGTTGCACGAAGCGTGAGGTCCGTCGCGGCACGAAGTTCCTGGAGAACATGGGGATCATGACCACCCTTATGCAGGTCCCTCAGTGCACTGGCCTGATGGACCTGCAACAATGCCATAGTGTGTAAGGCAGGGGTGGCTTCCCCACAGGCCTGGTAAGCCTTGCCGGTTAGGTCCGACGAGTGCCCGGGAAGGGAGACATGGCTCTTCCCGCCAGGTGGAGTTAGGGCACAGGTGCATGGCAATGGCCCGTTCCACTGCCACGCCATCAAGGGTGGTGAGGGAAGAGGAGCAACTGGATCGTTTTCCAGAAAGCTCCTCATGCACTTTCGGGAAGAAAGGAACCGGGGTGGGTGGCTGAGAACCATCAGGGACTCCGCCCCTTTGCAGGAATGAGAGTCTCGACCGTAGCTCCGAAATGGTCATCTTCCCACAATGGGTACATGACTCATCCAGGAACGCTGCTTCAGCATGTTCAATGCCCAGACACGCGATGCAGCGATCGTGACCATCCCGCGATCCCAGGTAACGACCGCATCCAGAAATACATAGGTAGATTGACATCTTTAAAAAGACACGCTACACCCGTGTAAGCTCTTTCAGGGAATGCTCTCCTTGGTGCTGAAGCATGCAGGGGAATGGTCGCAGTGGACACAGACAGGGAATGTGCAGCCTGTCGTGCACTGTCTCTCACGGCAGTCTTACCAGCCATAAGAACGGCTTTTCAGCGCTCTTGGCACACCGTACCAGCTGTGAAAACTTTTTGTTTTGCTCCAAGGAAAAAAAGAGATTCTAAAGAGATTTCTAAAAAGAGATAGAAAGAGAGAGAGAGAGAGAGAGAGAGAGAGAGAAAGAAAGTCGACCCCACTGCCGCGCTGTGTCGCCCCCACCAGACATGAGAGGTTGTCCTGAAGAGCTTGCTCGTTGAATTCCAACCCAGTAGATTTAAACAGCATCGAAACGCTCGGCTCCGAAGCAAAAAGCTGAAGTGCAATCGCACCTTCTGCTCATTAGATACCTTATATACATTATATATATATGCGTGGCAGAGCAGCTGCTGCAAATGATTTCACACCAATGTGCATTGGCTCGTTTAGTTTCACTCAAAGTAGATTGGCCTCTCTAGCTAGATTCCTATTTGTCAGTCATTACATACGTCATAGTGACCGAATGATAAGGAAACCAAAAATTATGGCATCACTGTTAACAATTAGTTAATCTAGTCTGTCTCTTTTTTAATTAGTTTGAGGTCTGCAAACTTACTGTTTTGTATTTCTAAAAATTCTCCAGATCTTCAGAGTTCTCCAGACTCTACCACGGAATCAGAGTCTTTTGTCAAACAATCCTTACGTATGTAGAGCACTATTTGTGTTTGTAGAATTACATTTGCTGAACACTTTAATGTCTGATTTTTATTTATTTTTTTCATTTTAATCACTTTAATTTTGCTTTTTACGCTCATCATCCAAGAGGAAGAAGTGAATCTCTGGGATAAGCCTAAACACAAGAGATGGCTTCCTGTCACATGTGGTAACAAAAAGGCCTCAATGGACAGAGTCTTACTGTTTAACAGTAAGTTACCCTCACTGTTTAAATGTTTCAAAGCAGCAGCATCACCCTCTGAATCACAGCACTCTCTGAACATTATAACAATACAGCGTTTTATTGTTTTATATAATTTATCCTCTTTTGTGCTGATCTCCACATGTTTCAAAATGAAAATTATGCTTTATGAATAGTAACTTTAATTTTCTGAAAATGTAGAACCTGAAAAAGTAGTTCTTACATTTTTCTTTATAAATATTAGAAACAAAATATGTATACTTATGCCTTAGAATGAATTTATATTTTTATATGAATATTAAAAAATAAATATAGAATATTTTTTAATGACCCTACAAGTTTGAACCTTCAAAATAAAAAATATATGAAAAATATTTTATATATGTAACGCGTACTCAAGATGAAGACAGACTGACTGAAGGCAGGATTAAAAAGTTTCAACGTGGATTAATAAACAAAAGACGGACTGGTGTAACAGTGCCCTTAGTGCTGTCTTGAAACAGCGATGATTCAGGACAAACAGATAATACTGGGTGGGATAGAGTGGGATAGGGTGTGAGGCAGTAACTCCGTATCCATGTCAATCAGCCAGTCCTCGAAGTCCTTTCCGCTTGTTCAGGGAACAGGGTTACAGTCAAATAACTTTCAGACATTCTCTTTTAAAAGCTACACTCAGTGTCAGCACGAACTGGACACAGTAATTAGACTTTCTCCTGCTCCGGCGTAGTGAACAGTGGAGGACAGAGGGCTTCAAGAATGACTGGAAGTACAGTCGAAAATTTAACTTTTGGAAGCTAGTCGGGGTGAGTGTGCAATAGCCTTGACCAGTCCAGGGCCTTGTCCAGTGTTGACTCTAGTGGTTCAAATGTGTTGTTGACTAGCCCCTCAAGGACCACGGCTTAATCCCATGAGGGAATTTTCACTCTGACGGGTGGTCTCAGTCGCCTAGCTCCACAAATGAAGCGGGTGATCAGAGCTTGTTTACTAACACTTGTTAGTATCCTGCGACAACAACACGCACCTACAGTGGGACCCAAGGTGAGGAACTGGGGTCTGAGCCACATAGAAAGGGTATGAAGCCCACAGCGTGTAACCCTTACCACAAGCATGGATTTTTAGAAAGGGCACGAAGCACTTGCCTTATTTGCCTCTGGGGATTAGCCCTTGGATGAAATCTGCTGGCTCTGAGCCACAGCTGAAACGGTCTCATGAGCAGAAGACCCAAAGGTTTCACCGTGGATACAGCTGCCATAAGACCTAGAACTCTTTTAAAGTCATGGAAAGTAATTTTCTGACCTAACCTAATATCATTCAGGGTGTTTATAATGGACTCGACATGTGCAGGAGGGAGACAGTTGTGCTTGCATGGTGACCGAGTCCCATTCAACCCCTAAATACATACAGTGGAGAAAATAATTATTTGATCCCCTGCTGATTTTGTACGTTTGCCCACTTACAAAGAAATGAAGGGTCAATATTTTTTGTGGTAGGTTTATTTTAACGGATACAGACAGAATATCAACCAAAAAATCCAGAATAAAAACACATTATATATAGATTATGAATTGATTTGCATTTCAGTGAATGAAATAAGTATTTGATCCCCAAGCAAAACATAATTTAGTACTTGGTGGAGAAACCTTTGTTGGCAAGCACAGAGGTAAGACGTTTCTCGTAGTTGGTCACCAGGTTTGAACACATCTCAGGAGGGATTTTGGTCCATTCCTCTTTACATATCCATAAGTTTTGGCTCCCTCCACAGATTTTCTATAGGATTATGGTCTGGAGACCTTAAAGTGTCATGAGCGATTCTTAAACAACTCCTTTGTTGCCTTGGAGGTATGTTTTGGGTCATTGTCATGCTGGAAGGCCCATCCACGACCCATCTTCAGTGTTCTGGCTGAGGGAAGGAGGTTCTCGTCCAAGAATTTACGGTACATGGCCCTGTCCATCAGACCCTCAATATGGTGAAGTTGTCCTGTACCCTAAGCAGAGAAACAGCCCCAGAGCATAATGTTTCCACCTCCGTGCTTGACTGTAGGGATGGTGTTCTTGGGGTCATGGTTAGCATTTCTCTTCCTCCAAACATGACGAGTTGAGTTGATGCCAAAGAGCTCCATTTTGGTCTCATCTGACCACAGCAGTTTCTCCCAAGTCTTCTCGGAATCATTGGCAAACTTCAGACGGGCCTGTACATGTGCCCTCTTGAGCAGGGGGACCTTGCGGGCACTGCAGGATTTCAATCCATTGCGGCATAGTGTGTTACCAATAGTTTGCTTGGTGACTGTGGTCCCAACTGCCTTGAGATCATTAACAAGCTCCTCCCGTATATTTCTGGGCTGGTCCCTCACCTTTTTCATAATCATCCTTACCCCATGAGGTGAGATCTTGCATGGAACTCTAGTCAGAGGGCGATTGATGGTTATTTTATATTTCTTCTATTTCCGAATAATGGCACCAACAATTGTCTCCTTCTCACCAAGATTCTGCTGATGGTCTTGAAGCCCATTCCAGCCTTGTGCAGATCTACAATCTTGCCCCTACTGTCCTTTGACAGCTCTTTGGTCTTGCCCATGGAGGTGGAGAGGTTGGAATGGAACATACAGATTTTGTGGACAGGTGTCTTTTATACACATTACGAGCTGACATTAGAAGTACTTTCTTAAAGTGACAGGACTAATCAGTGTTCCACATGGGCACATAAACGATCTGTGGGAGGCAGAAATCTTGCTGGTTGGTAGGGGATCCAATTCTTATTTTACTCGATCAGATGCTAATCAATTTATAACCTTTAAATAATGTGTTTTTTCTGGATTTTTTGGTTGAAATTCTGTCGCTATCTGTTAAAATAAACCTACCATAAAAATTATAGACCCTTTATTTCTTTGTAAGTGGGCAAACTTACAAAATCATCAGGGGATCAAATAATTGTTTTTTCTCCACTGTAGTTCTGTGGGCCGAAGCGAGAACGCTTTTCTTGAGGTTGAGTCTCAACCCCAGATATACAAGATGAGCGACATCCAATGTTGAAGCACTTTTGAGACTGGGCCAAAATCAGCCAGTCGTCTATTTAATTTGTAATTTATGTAATTTGTAGGCCCCTCACCCTGGCCACCGGACAGAAAACTGCTCTAACTCAGAGCACTTGCTCTTTCTCCTGTGGCCAGTCTAGCTGTAATCTGGCCACTGCATGAGTGACCACTTCGAGTAACTCCTCATGTGCTTCATCCCAGGAGGAGCTCTCAGAGGTGGCGTTCTCAAAGTCTCCAGATGGCCATTTTGCCATTTAAATCCTCAGAATTAAATGTAGCCAAAGAACAGCCAGACAAGATATTAATACAAGCATCTAACTTTTCAAATCAGACGAGTAGCCTATTAAATCATTTCTCAGAATTAAATGCAGCCAAATATCAACTTGACAAGTAAAAACGGCCTGGAAGAAAGGCTGAATATAGTAATTTTCATATGAGAGCAGTTTCAACAAAGAATCATTAAATCATAGCTTGCAAATACACACAATTCGTTTGCACGCAATCATAGGAACAAGAGAGAATCTCCCGTCTGCTTAGTTCACTGACATTATATACATATATAGTGGACGCTTAATCTGCGCTTGGCCTCTGCAGACGTGAGATCCAAGCCACTTCTTTATTTACAAGAGAACCTACATCCTCAGCCTGCTCTGAATAAGCACCAAAGTGCGCTTCAGCAGTGGAAAGGAGGACGACGCGATCTTAAGAGAGAACGAGAGAAAGGGAAGGACCCGTCTTCCGCTCTTTAATGGAGAGCAACTCACAGTGCTTCCATTCGCCAATCTCTTGACCAAGCGGCAACCTCCTGTCTCTCTTTTGAAACCAACACGGAAGTGAATTAAACGGCAATTCATCAAAATGCCCAACTTTACAGCAGAAAAAAACATGTTTACAGCCTGGTGCAAAAAGTGGCTTTGGTCTATACAGCTAATTTTGCCCTTCATGACAACTGTGAGAGGGGTGATTTTTTTTTTATAACTCATCCGTTTAAATTTCTTAAATTTCTGCATAATTAAGAGTGTCCACTTTTGAGTGACAGGTGGATTCCCACTGCTGTGGTCATTAGTCATCATTAGCCACATCATTTGTCTGCTGTCTGTTAGCCATCACGTTACCTCAGTTCATTGTCTGACTGTAAAAATAAATAAATTCGGGAGTGACGCGCTACCAAGATGGCGACGGTCGGCCACACCCACTTTAGGCTTCAAAAACGGTCTTCAGAAACCTACGGGTGACGTCACGGACACTACGTCCATATTCTTTTACAGTCTATGCTCTCGACATAATTCTCTTTTTCTTTTCTTTTTTTCAACTCTTTTCTTTTCGTTGTAGAGAAAGAGAGTGAGAAAGGCTTTCCTGCCTGACAAAGCTAACACAATGTTGTTCTGAAGACAAAAGAACCCCCCATCACACGTCTATTTATAGCCTTTGACATGCGCATTCCGATGAGTCATCATCAGAGGTTATTTAAGCCAAATTCTTTGCCGTGTTTGCCGCACGTGTTCAAAATTGGTGAAACGAAGACGTTCAGTGCTATTCATGCAGCATTGAGTGTAGCTTTTGAAATGGTCCGGGAACTGATTTATACTATCCATTTTCACTTACACATACCTACCATATACATACATATACTACTGTATTAAAATTCTCCTCTATTCTCAGGAAAAAGGGATTTCATTAAATACAATGGAGAAATGATCTCCCCTGTAAAATTTGCGCGAAAGGGTGGAAAAGGAGCATGCAAGAACTGGAAAACAAGTATATTATGCCAAGGCAAAACCCTCAAGAGTCTTCTAGAGGTGAGAACAAAAAGAGATCAACTTGCACATTAGCTAATGTGTCTCTGTACTTGAATACATTTAGCCAAAACATGAAACAGTATCTTTTCAATTTTCTGACTTAAACTACTAGAAATTCTTTTCTAACCTTGTTTATTTTTCTTTTCAGCTTGAAATTTTGAAGATGCCTAAAGTTAATGGAAAATTTATCTTGCGTAAATGATATGTCCCATGCATAATTTATTCAGCATTTTAAATGACTCAGTATACTGAGCTCATAAATCAACGAATTTTGTTCCACTTTTAATAATGTCTGTCAATGAATGGATTGTTATAGTGTGAAATAAAGCTTCCCTATTATGTTACATTGTTATCTTTGAAGAGGGCAGCACTGTTTCATAAGAAACTTAGATATTGAAGGCTAATTATAAATAAAGTATCAAATCAACAAAAATCTATTAACACCATAACTTCACCATAATACAATTCCTGTTTTCCCATTCACAAGAAATAAATCACATCTAAATAAAAATAAATAAATAAATCCAAAGCTTATTATTACCTCAAAATAATAGTGAACTGTCCAATTTGCATGATCTTTGAGCCATGTTCAAATTTTAGCAAATTCTATTTTCATGTAACATTAATTATTTGTTTTTTTTTATTCAACCTTAACAAGATTTGTCAAGCATGTCCACCATGTCACATAAAATAAATAAATTTTCATATTTTTGTTCTATTTATAGGCAACTCATGGTAACACTTTACAAAGGTTTACTTTGTTAGGCATCTACCAACATGAACTAACAAATAAGCTTTTTTTTATTATTATTATTTTATTTTTTACCACATTTCAAATAAAAAAATGGAAAGATTGTAACCCTCTGGTGTATACATAGAAATTTGCATTTTAAACACAATAATAATATTCAACCAAAACAAATACAGTTTAGTATCATGTGACATCCCTTTAATAAAATTAAAATCATGTGCTTCACATTTTTGGCAAAAAGGAAATGGAGACATTAGCACATGCTGCACATGTAGATTGCATGAGGTCAAGGCTCCACTGTGAGTTCAGACTATAAATACATATAAATTCAATTAGAAAAATAACATGCTTCCAGTACCTCACATTGGGCCCTGCCCCACGCTTAAACAGCCCAGGAAGCAGTGAGGGCGATGGCAGAGATAAAGAATTCAGGAGTCACAGATTGTCGTGGAAGTCAGGCATTTGGGTATTATCCTATCCCAGTCTGGAAAATGTGATCCATACAGAGGTCAGGAAAAATGCCACTGCCTATTGGCCTCACTACACTGACAAGCAAATGCTCCAAAATCAAGTTACATGTGGAAAGTCTGGGCTACACTGAAAAAGAAGAGTCTTGTTGATTTTTCACTTGTGCTACAATCATTGCTTTGGAATTCCAAGAAAGAAACAATGTTTCAATGATTGTTTTAAACACTGAGACATGGTTTCACTATTTTCCAGGCAGTGAAATTGCATCTGAATTTGTGTCAAGTGTTTGACATTTTCACATGCGAATGACATTCCAAATGAAATATAGTAATACAAGATGAAATGGAATGTTAATAATGCCTTTTAATGCTTTTTTGAAACACTACGACCTTTTCACTGACTTTCAGTAGTGAAAATGCATTTGAATGTGTGAAGATTCAGGCAATTTGCCAAAAATAGTGTAGGGGTGAGCGGGGCACAACCTAATGCGGGGTTAGTTGTAACATTTAAATATTTCCACACATGCTAGCATGATGAAACTTAGTGTATTTACTAGTTGCCATATCAACTCTATATAGAGAAATAAATGCGCCAAAATTCAGAAATCTTTGGAAGATATCACTGAACATTTATTTAAGCATAGCAAAAGTAAATTTCTTACTTATGTTAATTTTTCATCTCTGTTTTTTGTGTTTATTTAAAATTAGACAAATCTGATATTATTATTATAATTATATTATTTGAATCTCCAATCTGTTATTGAACTGTTGAGATAGTTCTTTAATGCTGATCTAACCAGCAGAAGACACTATAGTAGGGTTTAAATCCCAGTTGCACAGGTGGGGAATGTTGTAACACTGCTTTACAATGTGCCCCTATTAGAACTATGCTATTCTATTCTATACTTTTATGAATTCTATTGAGAAACCATGAGAAAAAGGTGAATGAAGACCGGGAGTCAATGTTCAGAAATTATTCATTATTATTAAAAGGTCAAATGTCAGATTTTGAAAATTATTTTGTCTAAAATATATGTCAAATATAATGTATTTTTTTCTAGCTGTGATTTCATAATTAGTTCCATAGAGGGATAAGGAATATTACAGACCACCTAATGGGACATGGTGCGGTGGAAAAAAATTAGGATGGGAGAATTTTTTTTCTAAATCTTTTGCGTTATTATATCAGAAGACGTCTGTGTCCCCCGAGAAACTTTGTGTCTCCTCGTGCGTTCTCTTGCAAAGATATTTGCGTTCCCTCGCAAAACCTGTTATGAGCTCATCAAACACTTTCTGTTTAATGTCCCGCTGGCAGTGTTTCAGAGCTCCGTACGTAAACAAGGGAGCGGTTCTGTTTAGAGCCCTGCATTTCAGCCCGAGCCCGACGGGCCCCGACTTTTTTACGCCCCTACGGCCGGGCTTTCGTACCAATTTTCACGTCATAGTTAAAATGTGGGCCGGGCCTCGGGCCTTTTTTGGGTTATCCTGCTTTTTATATTTTTAGACATTAATTAAAAAAAATATGAGAAGTTGACGTTGACGATAAAAAAACAAACATAGAAAGAAATTTCGTAACCTCATAACTTATGGCGTTATTTTCCTGTCAAATGTCGAGAGCGCATTATTGTGAAAGTAGGCTACATTAATATAATGCGCGAGCGCGAATCTCTCTGCTCGCACACGGAATATAATGTGCCGAGCGCGAATCTCTCTGCTCGCGCGCGGGAACTGGACGTGCCCTGCACTTAAAACGTGTTTTAAATACTGGCCATTATAGCCATCAGGCATCAGCTAATCTTATAATTGACATAAGACTGACATGACAGTCTGTCTCACGCACACAGAAGGTTTCCCATCAGCGCGACTCACGATTCACCTCATGTGCAAATAATGGAGAATATTAAGAGAAAAATCGCGTGCGTGAGAAAAATTTGTGATAGAAGAAAGGAGGATTGGGTAAAAACCTTCCACTGTGGATGCTTAGCTATTCTTTTTCTCCACGATGCTCTGTTAGAGACTGTTCTAACTTTTCGTTTGATTGGACTATTTTCGTTTAACTGTTGGAAACCTCTGATGTTTTTCGTTTGATTGGACTTTGTTTTCGTTTAACTGTTGGAAACCTCTGATGTTTTTCGTTTGATTGGACTTTGTTTTCGTTTAACTGTTGGAAACCACTGGAAAAAAGAATGGCCATGTTCTGTGGTGCATTTTTGAGGTAAGATAATCTGCAAGTTTGTTTTTAATTTATTTAATTTAATTTGTTTATAGGCTATTGCTCATTTCGTTTGCAAGCGCTGTTGCGAGCAGCCTGAGCCTGCCTCAGTATTAAAAAAAATTACTCACTGTGGTTTAATAAATAAACATTTATTAAACTAACTGTCTGTGTGATATGCTTGAAGTTTTTTATATCTATTGATTATTGTAGACAAGTAAGTATTATAGCGTTGATTTGAGAGGCTCAATTGATCAAACATTTTTTTTGTTGCTGTCGGCTCGGTTTGCTTGGTCGTCATTTAAAAATAAAAATGCTCCAAACATTTGTCTAAATTAACCTAATAAAGAAATGAAAAGAAACATTAATTTACATAACTAACAAAGAAACATAACTAACAAAACTGAGCTAATTTAATGGCTGCAAAAAGTGCAAATAGGGCAGGCTGCCGCTGTGTAATGAAAAAAAAAAAAAAAAAAAAAAAACGGGCTCGGGTCGGACTCGGGCTGATAATTCTGATGAGCTGTCGGACACGGGTCGGGCTAGGGCCTGAGCGTCTCGGGCCAGGGCCGGGCTCGGGCCTAAATTTGAGGCCCGTGCAGGGCTCTAAGTTCTGTTTGAACGTGGACTCAAATATAAAGAAATGCAGTCAGTGCTTAACTCAATGAGTTCAGTAAAGTTGGCAATAAATTCACAGATTCGAACTTCCCGGATCAATAACTCGTGAGCTAAAACACAAATGACACCTTTTTTTCCAGTCATAGAAACGTAGACAATGAGCTACGACCCAATTTTCCTCAAAACAGCTTTATAATAATTGGTCTCTATGAGCAGGCGGCTGAGACAAGTCCGAAGGGACTGTCTGCAAAGTGCAAAACTCAAAACCCTTTTGCATATTTCATATTATGCAAAATATTCAATAACTTCACTGTAACACTGTGACCAAATTCAGTTCACACATCACTGCTCTCCTGCTGGTTATACTACAACACTTAGTTTGATATAAATGCATAATTTTAATGATTATTTATTATGAAACTAAATCAATGACTTTACGGTTATTAGATTTTTTTTTTTTATATTAGGCTATCCATTTATATTAGGCAATGAAGCTTGTTTTAAGGAAAATTGGGTTGTAGCTCGATCGTTGTCTATATTTCTATGATTGGAAATAGGTGTCATTTGTGTTTTAACAACGTTTAGCTCACGAGTTATTGATCCGGGAGGTTTAAATCTGTGAATATATTGCCAACTTTGCAGGGAATGCAAAGGTTTTGCGAGAGAACGCAAAAGATTTGAAAAAAACCCTATTTTTCCACTACCATGTCGCTTTAGGCAAGGCTCCGTATAGAATCTTGATGTTGTTTGTTCATGTTTGTTTGTTTGTGAAATAGGACTACAGTAATAGAGTTATTAATGTCAGCATGCTAATTAAATCTTTTTTTTTAAGTATTACAATGCTGCTTTGAAAAACCATTTCCATTAAAAGGTTCTGGAAAATATTTGCATTCTGTGGACGAGCCAAAAATGATATCCTTTCTCATCTGTTGTTTTTATGGTTTTATTTTTCACTCAGTTGCAAGAGATCATAATTCTAGAGCATCCAGAAGTCATTCCAGTAATGGTTGAATAAACCGCCTTTAGAGCAGGTGTGTATCTTTAATAAAGGCGGACCAAAAAGCAACCTTGAGTTTCGTTTCATGTGAATGTGAGAGGGAGGCAACTCACCGTGGAGGAACCCGTCCACTTCCTGCTGTTCAAATAATGCAGAAAATACGACAGCCCCCTTCATGAAATCACTCGTTGAGAGCATTTTAGTATATGGCTGAGTAAGAACAGCGTTAGAAATAAAGGACATCAAGGGATAAAAAGAGGAAGATGGAGAAACAAAACTGTAAGAAGAGACAGCTGAGGGGATCGTCCTCCCTCTCCACATCAGAGAAGAAGAAACAAGCCAAGAGACAAAAGTGCCCCAGTGAGTCTAAAGCATTTTTACTAATAAAATGACAATACAGTATAATAAATCAGGCATGTCCTTTGAAATATGAAGAGGTGCACTTTACGCTAACTGATTTGATTGTACTTGTTTCAGAATCGGGACAAAACAATTCTCAACTTCCTGTTACATGTGGTTATAAAGAGGGCATCTTGCATTTGAAGAAATATAATAACAGTAGGTGCAGAAACGTTTCTGTTTATGAGGAGCTAAGTTGTTGAATGTCTCGAGATTATAATTCTGGATCATCTCTGTCCTTAGAACAGGAGTGCATCTTCAGTGAAGGCCAGTGGTTCAAGCCCACTGAGTTTGAAAGGTTTGGAGAAAAGGAAAGGAACAAAAAGTGGAAAACCAGCATCTTTAGCAATGGGATTTCACTCCAGAAACTCATAGAGGTACATAAGATCGGTTTTAATAATTAATCAATACTAACAGTTTCAACTAATACACTTGAGAGCAATTATAATTAGCATTTTTTTTTTTTTTTTTTTTTTTTTTTTTTTTAATCATGGCCTTGGTGATTAGTGAGTCGGAATTCATTTGAGAAATTCCAGTTAAATAACAGTTCCCTGATATAAAACGGACACAGGGAAGACAACATAAAACTAATGATGACATATTTAAATATGTTTATGACATATTATAACTTTGTGCTATTTTCTATTCATAGGATGGCTTTCTTTCATCTAAAAGTTTTAAAAAAAGCAAGGTTCAGGACGCACAGGTTTGGCTGCTATTGGAGTTAACCTTTCAAATGTGACTTACTGTAAGTTAAGAGTGACCTAGATGTTCATCAACATTTCTCATTTTATGTTCTGCAGAAGAAAACGAGCCCTGTGGGTTTGGAACAACAGGGTGAGAATTTTTTTGTTTAATAGAAAATAAATATTCCTTTAAATAAAATCTTACAACAGTTATTCAGAAAGATATTTAAGAAAATATTTTGTTTCCTAAATGTTTGTGTATTTGTTGTAGAATCAGATGAGAAGATCAATGACAATCAAGATGATGATGATGGTGGTGATGATGATGATGATGATGGTGATGATGATGATGATGATGATGGTGATGATGATGATGGTGGTGAGGATGATGATGGTGGTGATGCTGACAGCGATGATGTCAGTGACGTTTTTGATCTTGATGATGATGGTATTGACATGAGCGTATTTGAAGGTCCAACCCTACCTGTTACTTGCGGTTCTGGCTCTGGCATCCTGCACAAATGTCGCTTTGCCAAAGGTGTGTGAGTGGGAATGCTTTCATAATAATTGCTATGAATATGTTGTCAGTGTTTTACATTTCTAGCTAGAAAATCTGTTTCTTAAGAAAGTTATCAGGTTTTCTCTTGCATATTGACAATGAATGTGAATATAGTGCTTGACTGCAGTGGTACAGGACTTTAGCACGCAGATTTGTCTTTATCTCAGGGCATTGTGGGAGATGCATAAGAACAGAGAACTCCTGGCTGAGCCCAGGGGATTTCATCAGATTGAACAAACCAGATGGAAGATGGAGGAAAGACATTGTGGCCTATGGGATTCCTTTAGGAAAACTTATAATGGTAAAAAAAAAAAAAAAAAAAGAAAGAAAGAAAAAAATGTCATTGTGTCAGAAAAATTCACATTTAAAACATTGTGTTCTCACATTCTTTACAGAAAAGAGTTTTGGAACTGCATATGATAAACTGTGATTGTGAGATTTGTGAAGAACCAGATCAATATCTAGTAAGACATCATCTCAGAATAACCATGTCAGAATATCAGCATGACCACCAAACTTTTCAGAATTCATTAAATGTTTTATTTCTTTATGAACTCTTGTCCCAGCAGAATGATGACGTGTGTTTCGTGTGTGACTCTGAGGGAGATCTCGTGTGTTGTGACGAATGTCCACGAGCTTTTCATTCACACTGTCACCTACCAGCTGTAGATGAAGACTCACCTGGGTGAGAGAGAGAGAAAACCTTTACCTGGTCTAGACAAGATAAACAGTTGACTTGTGTAATATTGTGTGTTTTGTCTGTACTGAAGCCAGTGGAGCTGCACATTCTGTGTGATAAAGAATATGGAGGATTCCTGTCGAAAGACCCAAAAGGACGTTTTGAGCAGTCCAGTCTCTCAGTACTCACTGGTAAAAAAGATGTCCTTCCTGTCTCCCTGTAGCACTGTCTTAGGCATCTTACATTACAGACATTGCAGTTTATTGCTCTGTTCACATCTGCAGTCCTCATGCCTCCTGCAGCAGGAATATGGCATGTTCACACAGGTGATCAGGGAGCCTTCAGCATCTTTCTCCTGGTGTTTTTCAGAGTTCGTAGAAAGGTCTCTTTAGTGTCTTTAAAGGTACACTATGTAACTTTTGGCCTCTATAGCGGTTAAAAAACAAAACTATATGCATTTTGTGGAAGAACATGGTTTTGGTTTTGCTTCGGCTCTCCGTGAGTGTGCAGATGAATATGGTTCTTTCTCATATATATAAAAAGACAGAGAGAGATTACCTTAGTGCTCATAATATATTCACTACTAATGAGAGATATAACCAGTTTATATGGAAAGGATCTCAAGCTATTAGCTGAAGACGTTACTGTAGCTTTACCCATTAATAGACACGGTACTTCCTTTAAAATAAATTCCAGCACAGCTACAACAACCATAATGAAATGACCCTTCACAACTTTACAATGAACTCTGTTGGAGAGCTACATATGGCAGTTTATCTGTTCAATAAAATACCTTACTCACCTGTTGAGTGATAAAAACACTATCTCCGCGTCACTTACAACATTTCCAATCCCTCAGTTCTCATCATCACCGAAAAGCTAAGCCACTGTTGATTCTCATTTCATTACACGCTCTGTCACATTCTCTTTTTGCCAGCAGACTCTCCTCTGTTCTACACTTTTTATTTTTTTAAATGTGTGATTCCCGGAGGTTCAACATTTACCTGCTCCATGTCAACCTTTCTCGTTCGTTATGACTAACCCGTTATGCCGTCCCACACCATACACACATCAAAGTAGCCAGAGCAACTTCTCTATTTACGGATATGACGAATGACGTGCAATATGTACGCAGTTTCCCGCAAAAACTATCCCAACAGGTCTAAAATATAAACAAGGTTTTGTCTTACCCAGATTTACTGTTATGACGTATTGACTCATTGTTTACATTTTGTCAATTTGAACAAAAAAAGTTACATAGTGTAGGGTACCTTTAAGTTATTGTAACTGTGACCTAAATTGTCTACCTCCTGTAGGCCTAGTTTCACAGACAGGGCTTAGATTAATCAAGGATTACGGTACGTTCACACGGGTCGTCAGCGTCAACGCTTGACGGAAGGCGTGGCTGAAGTTTGGCACTGACGCCATGGTCATAGCAGCGTCAGCCAATGAAATTAGACAGGAACTCAACAACAAGCTTCATTGTCATTCAATGGTCATAAAGGACCGGGTGATTGCCCACCGCAATAATTAGTTTCTCCTCCATTTTAAAATTTATCCTCAGTTTGCTGCTCTTGAACAGGATGAACGTGATTGGCTGCCGCCTGGCTACTGTATTTGCATAGAGCGATCTGATTGGCTGACGCTTCCGTCGGCGGCGCTTCACTGGCGTTGCTCGCGGCAGAAGTTGAAAAATTCTCAACTTCTGCCGCGAGCAACGCCAGTGAAGCGCCGCCGACGGATCCACAATTCTTTTCGGCAACGCTTGACGTCACCCATTCAAAGTCAATGGGAAGCGTTGACGCTGACGCCCCGTGTGAACGTACCGTTAGGCCTTAGCTCAACTGGGGCATTCAAGTAGCTTTTATAAACGTGCCTTATAAAAACATTACTGGCGTTAATCTTGAGACAAAAAAATGCCACTGATATTTTTTTAAGATGGAAGTTGCTTTCAGTTAAAGCAGCTCAACATGCATTTTAGTCTAGTCATGCATTCACTTGTCTGTGAAACCAGGCATTAGTGTCTTAAAGGGATACTCCACTTTAAAATGAAAATTCTGTCATCATATACTCACCCTCATGTTGTTTCAAACCTGTATGAATTTCTTTCTTCTGCTGAACAGAAAGGATGATATTTAGAAGAATGTCAGTAACCAGATAGTTTCTGGTCTCATTGACTTCCATAGTAGGAAAAAAAATATATTATCTATATTTACTATATTTATCTTTAATTGGATATTTTTAGCCAGATGGCATTTATACCTTCATCCAGTTTGACTCCTGTGTGATCGTTTAGATATCCGATCACACATATCCTGGCAAAATGCAAATTGCCAAATTACATAAGGTTGCATTAACTGAAACATGTCTGATAACAGCGCTGTGTTTGGTGAGAGAAATGAGGAAAACAAGATTCCAAGTGTAATCCAGTGAAATAATTAAATAATATGTTTGATCAGTTGAGTAAACCATCATAGTGCAGTTTTGGAAGCAGAGAAAGTAAAGCATAACCTCATTTCATATTACTTGCGTAGCTGAATGGAGATTATAAAGGCTAAATTGAATTTACACCTTGATTTAATGCGATCAGCATCTATTTTATAGTGATCTAATTTGAGTGGGTCTTGAATGCTTTTACACCTGGCTTTTAATGTTGTCAAGTGTGATCATGATACAGTGACAGATGACGAACATACGCTACACTGTTTTAACACTGTCTGTTTTTTGTTTGTTTTTCCAGCACTGCCAGTGTTTGCTGTTACAACTGCTACATGACTGCATGACTGACCCCTGCACTAATGTAAATCTCATCTTTAGCAGCTTTATCTGTCTCTTTGTCATTATTTAAAGGTCTTATATGTGATGTACATGCATGTGACGTCTGCACTGCTGGTGTTCAGGTTCCAGGATACAGTAAGAACATTTGTGGTCCCATGATGCTGGGCAGAGTGAAGCTGGAGCTGGAGAATAACGATTATAAAACAGTGCAAGAGTTTGTCTCAGATATTAGCCAAATTTTCAACAAGTTTTGCACCTCCACTACAGTGAGTTTTACTTAAAATTTATGCAAGTTTTTCCAATGTTGAAAGTCTCTTAACTTTTTTTTGCAATGTTGTCTTATATATCCTAAATTCTAATCCCCCCCCCCCCCCTCTCTCTCTCTCTCTCTCTCTCTCTCTTCTCTGTAGGATAATGACTCCAGTAGAATGACCTCTAGGCTGAAGGATGTATTCAAGAAGGAGTTTAAAACAGTCTTCAAGCTCCTATAACATCATGCTGTGGGTTGAATTTGTTTCTACACCCACTGTAAATGTTTCTCTTTGTGAGCTTTGGTTAGAGGTGACTGAAATGCAACTCTATGCCAGTGTTGCCAGATTGGGTGGTTTTGAATTTGGGCGGGTGGACAAAATTTTGGCTGGTTTGGCATTTTTCAAGCATCAAAATATTATAGTCTAATTGGTTAATAAACAAAACTCAAGTGTGTATGTACTCCATAAAAGCAGTCATCATGACACACAGAGGCCCACGCAGAGTCAGCTGGCGTTGGTGTTGTTGACGTCGCCGACGACCACGCACTTTTAGCCAATCAGCGATTAGCAGGCAGACGTGATCATTCATGACTGAAGGTTTTGTAGCGCGATAACTTGTAGCTGTATTCAAGATCGCTATGCCAAAGTGGCATAAATATACAGTAAGATTTATCTACTGTAAAAAGTGGGAGAGTGACCCAACTCTCAAAACGTGGATTAGCCTACACCTGTGGTGGGAGATTACTCCAAGGCTCTTTATAAATATAACTAACTCTGAGAGCACAGTTGAAGGACTTAATTCAAATTGAATATGGGACTATGACTCTTGTCCATCATCGTGTGTGCACACTGATCAGGACATCTGCAACTTTTAAACCACAGACCAGGGGTGGCAAAGTTGGTCCTGGAGAGCCTCAGTCCTGCAGAGTTTAGCTCCAACCCTGATAAAAACTCACCTGTCTGTATCTTTCCAGCAATCCTTCAGACCTTGATTAGCTTGTTTGTGTGTGTTTGATCAGGGTTGGAGCTGAATTCTGCAGGACAGAGGCTCGCTAGGACTGAAGTTAGCCTACCCTGGTCTAGACTGCACTCTACTCGTCCCCGACAGCTGCTGAAAGAGGTTTGAATAAACGTTTTTTACCATGCCTCAGAGAAAAACACTATTTTGTCAAGTGGTTAACATAACATAATCAGATGCAGCTTTATTTTGGTACGTATCATGGTACTCGTGGAAAATCAAGAAAACAGCGATTCAAACTAGACTAACTGTGTTGAGCTATATAACAATGATTAGTTTTCTGTCTATAAGTATATCCAAACAGTTGTTCCCTTGTCTAATAAAACATATATTAAAGCGTTTTTGGTGTTTCCATGGTTTCTGAAAAATCAAGGGTTTTGCAGGTATGGCGTCACTGATAGGCGACACAATGACTGTCTGTGTCCTGGTAAAAATTGCTTATTTCTCTGGATTTAAATTTTTTTGGAAACATCTGGGAACAAAATATATAACTCTGTTCTAGTGGTTTTTGGATATTTTAATCCAAAAATCATACATATTGCACCTTAAAAAAGTTAAAAGTCACTCGTTTATGTAAAGTAACAGTGTCCAACAGCGACACCCGCAGAGGAAGCTACAGCGGGAGGTGTGCCTCCTTTGTCCATGCGGTGGGTTTAGTGGGGGGTAATTGAGAATGAATGGGGGAAAGTCACGTGAAAGGAGGCAAAGGGCCATATCTTGCACCCAGTGCAATTGACTTTGTACACAGACGCATGTATCATTCCTATTTTGCACCCGACGCACAGCAGACTTTTCCTTCCACAGACGCACGTCGGTAAATTAGGGAATGAACTTGCGCTCCCGGGGGCGGTTCAGCGAAAAGAGGAGACGTGTTCCGGCACAAATGTTGCTAAATGTTGCCCTGGTGCTATTTTGCAGTTTCAGAAAACAATTCCGCCACAGACCAGGAAAACCCTAGTCTAAAGTCAGTGGCGCATTATTCAGATACTATTTTAAGGACGCATACTTGGCCATAATGTTGCGTGTGCACAACGCGCATACACTTTGCTTATCTCATCTACACAGACTCAGCAGTTCCTATTTTTGCAAACCATACTGTACATAATTACAAGGAAAAATATGACCACACGAGGGAGATTGTGGTGTCCATGAAGATGTGAAATAGGCATAAATCTAGCTTACACATTTACCCAAATTATTCAGGATATTATTATATTATATATATTATTATAAATAAATATTATTAATTTGGGTGGGTTTCTCCCATCCCCATACAATGTCACTTCTCTGTCTTTTACGGGCCTGATGAGAACGTTGGTCTCCTCAGCTGTGAACCGCTCCTGGGGTGCACCTGGCCGCCATTATAATTGCAATCCGCCATGGAACAAGCGCGTCTGCTTTTAAAGGGAATTTGAGATGCACTCAAGATGTTTATTGCACGTTACGCCCAAACCACACCTATGAGTAATGTAGCTACTTCAGACCAACCCATTTTAGATTTGCGTCGGGCGCAAGAGTCATTTATCCCGCCGGTATAATAGCAACAGCGCCCGAGATCCACCCACAAAGTTACTTGCGTTTCACGTTTGATACTTGCGTTTCAGATCGTTAAAATAGGGCCCAATGTCTCCATCACGCTATGATTGGACATGATTGGTTTGTGCAAAAAATCCCACCTCTTGTTTTCGTGCGCATTCTCGAATTGGCCTAAATGAAGATAATGATGGCGTGGATAGTTCACCCAAAAATTAAAATTAGCCCATGATTTAAAACTTTATAGACTAAAATAACTAGCTTCCGACAGACAGCCTACGCAAGTCGATTTACGCCAAAAGAGTAACACTTGACGATGTATGATGTAGGATATAGGAGTAGCTAGTTATTTTAGTCGATAAAGTTTTAAATATGTACATTTTGTATATGTATCACAACCACATCGCTTCACTTCAGAAGCCTTAATTAACCCCCCTGAGCCGTGTGGAGGACTTTTATTATGGATGGATGCACTTTGATGGACTTCAAAAAATATACAGCCATTCACTGCCATTATAAAGCTTGGAAGAGACAGGACATTTTTTTAACATAACTCTGATTCTCAACTCAACTCAACTTTATTTATATAGCACCACTAAAAACAACAATTGTTGACCAAGGTGCTGTACACTATATCAGATATCACCAGCATTTAAAACCATGTACAACAAAATTACAAAAACAGAACACCGAACAGACAAGACACAGCACAAATCAGCTACAATTATAGACCTTATGCGCCAGAGAAACAAGGGCGCCGCCATCTTTAGAATATTGTCTTTGACCTTCCGTTTTTGCGGTCGCTCTGTATATTCCTATGGCATTGCTGTCCAAGAGTAATTAGCTTTTGAAGTGGATTTACTTAATATAAAGTTAACAAAAGTTATGATGAGGAATGTACTGTTTAAACCAGATGTCTTAACAAATGTCAGTCGACCGGGAAGATTTTAAAACGAGCCGTTCATTCATAAATACGCAAGATCGCTGTGAAAATAAAACTGGAAGTCAAAAGACAACGAGCGCAGCGCTGAAAAGGGGCAGGGCTACATAAGGTCTATAAGCCAAAGAAAAATGATATAAAATGATATATTTCTTGTTGAAATAAAAGCATGAATCACCCTTTCAAAGTCCTTAAAAGTGTAAGGTTTGAGGGCGAACCAAACACAAATGAATCTTCCAGGTGATTTGTTCAAACATAATTCCACACAGAACTCAACACTCCAGACCCCAAATCACCAATCCAGAACCATAAAATCCAGGCTCCAGCCAGTCTACACTAACCAACGAAAACCCCCAGCTAAGAACTTTATGGCCATGCAAGCAACTAAAGGACAGCTAACGTCATCAATGTTAGATGGTTTGGAAAAGACTGATTGGTTCAGAGATGGCAAAGCTCAGGGCCCGACCAAGATAATGGAAGAGGCTGCTTGATCCCATGACAGATATACAAAACAGACCTCCTTCTTCTTAAGGACCTCTGAATGACCCCATGGTTTGAAATCTCTTAAAACCACAGAGACTGAGACTTTACCTATAAAAATACATAAAATCATCCCAAAACAATTATCGATGGACTTATAATCAAACATTGTGCAACTACATAATTCTATATTGTGTCTACAACTTATATGTGTGTCTAATATGCTTAGATCCCATATAAGTCATGTAATTGTTATAACTATTAGATGTTTGAATGAAAGTGTGTCTCGTTTCCTATCAGTACGATCGTATGTTCTTAATTCAAAAGATGGCTTGATTGAAATCTGTGTAAAATGTTTTGTATTCTTATAATAGGAATGATGTCTAAACTGTGGCCTCTGTACTCTCTGCTAGAGCTGGAGAGTAAGGAGATCACAGATAACGCATGATTTACGATGAGAAGTGAAGAAAATGCCACCTCTCAAATAAAGACAGTGTCTAATTGGTCAGAACTCATCCAGGAGGTTGGACAAACATTTGAGTTTAAAATCTTAGGACCCGAACAAAGCTTTGGGGGGGAGAAGAAAAACTAGATTCGAAAACGATCATGGAGAAGCCATGATGGAGTAACCAGGCAGACTAGTAACCATGTAGACAAGCAGACGAAAGAACCCAAATCAAGATCAGAAGAACATGGGTTAAACAGCTTCATTCAAGCCATCTAACAACTCTCGTCACAATTTTCTTTCTTTTCTTTTCCGTTGTGAGTCTCGGTTCAGTTAAGTTAAGTTTTGTGGCAAAGTTTCGGTCCACGATTCGACTGCAAAGCCCGCTTCCAGCTTCGAAGACTTTCCATCCATCCGCTAGTAATTGGCCGCCCCAGACATCTATCCAGGCACGAGGAGACGCCAGCCAACGAACCTGGGAAAACTCTTTTACGCCGACAAAGGGAATCCCCAAAAGCAAAGACAAGCAAGTAGCCTCCAGACTCTTAAGCTGAACTGGTGCATTGATATAGATTTAATAACCCGCCTAAGAAACGATAGAAGGGTTAAATTAATGATTGATGGTTCATTCAGGTCATGTCTTATAAGGGCATATAGAAACTTGGGATTTCATCATCTTGCTCTTAAAACTCATTCTTTCCTCACTCTTTTTCTTTCTGCAACTCGTATGAATGTGTGTGCGTGTGTTTGTGTTAGATATGTGTTAGAATAATCAATAAAGTCTTGTTTGTATTTTAAGGAGAAGTGTTACTTGTGTTATGTGCTTACGAATTTAATGTCTTAAACTGCTGATCTAAGTTACCTTGCTAATAAATAGTGTTTCACTATAGTTTGGATATTTATATCCGCTGCAGAGCTGATAGTTACGGCCGGTTCAAATGAACCCTGGACGAGTCATTTGCTCAGTCGTAATAAGTGATTCTTTCGAATTCCCTATAAATTAATTAATAATTCCTTTTGAGCTAAATTGACCTGTCAGAATCACTACATTACGTTACAAAAGAAAGAAATGGTTTAACTTTAGCTAGGACTCTGAGATGAAAAAAAAATGGTTTTGACTACCATACTAATCAAATTTGAGAGGACTATCGAAAAACACGCCCAAATTCTTCACTAATGGTTTCACACATGGTGATAAAAGGCCAAAATTTAAGCAAAGGGAGCTAGCAGCTTCTGATGGTTCAAAGACTATAATCTCAGTTTGCTCAGTTTAAGGTGTAGAAAATTAAGGTACATCCAGGCCTTTACCTCCGCTACACTGTAAAAATAAAAGGTGCCTGGAGGAACCTTTTGGGGTTCTTCACTTTGCCACACCGGCGGAACCGTCTGTAGATCCTCTAGGCACCCTTTAAAAAGGGGTGGTTCTCTAAGGAACCACACAAGTTTCCTGAGGAACTCTTATATTAGGCACTGTGTGGAACCACTTTGGGTGCCTCCAGGAACCAAATTTCATTTTTTTTTTTATATTTAATTTCATGTTGTTACTATGGTTACCTTTGACTTCTATTATAATAAACAAACTGAACCAAATACAAAATAAGAATTATTTATTACATATTTGATATTCATTTTTATACATACACTTCCATGCACATGGGGGAAAAAAATCTAACTATAGATTAAAATCAATGAATACACAAAAAAATAGTATAATACATAAGCAACATGAATAATCAACCATGTATATACAATAGATAAACAAGAAAAGACATCTCAAAAAAATGCATGGAAACATATGTTCCACGAAATAAATCAATGTAAAAAAAGTACATTTTGACTAATTAAAAATGTCCATCTTCACTTAACTTTAAAACATTTGTGTTTCAGTCCGATGGTAAGTCTGACATCACTGTTTCCAAGTCCAAAAGCTCTATCAGATGCCAAAAACAAACAGTGCTAATATGCACTCATTGTGCTGTAATATTCCTGAAAATTATGATCATAACCTTTATCTCTATACCGAAATCTCTGATGGTTAGTTATTCCGCTATTTTGAATCATAAAATGTTGAAGTCTGGGATGCCATTAGACTGGAGACTGTAATGTACACTTTGGCTTTTGAAAAGCTTAAATGTGTGACTTGAATCAACAGTGTTCATAAATGGTTGTTGAGTATTCTCATGAAACAAAAGAGAGGAAGTAGAGGCTTCGACCCGGAAACAGTATTAAGGTGCAGTAAAATTATCTGTTGTTCTGTGAATGTTCACTGGTGAATTCCAGTCATTTCAATAAAAATTTACATCGTCAGCAATTTGGTTTGTGGTCAAAAATGTCACTATGGGACCAAGTTGGTGTGAGGTACTTAAAGAGTTAGAAAAGTGAAAAGGTACAGCAGATTCATTTTCTGTTTGTTTTTCCTCTTTTCTGGTGGATGGTCCAGGCACTTCAGTGATTTTCAGGTCTACAGGAGGATTTTTATTCTTGTTCAAAATTGTATTTCAGCTTACCGAGATCCCTGCAAAGTACAAAATTTACTGTTAGTAAGGTTATTAAAGTGATAGTTAATTTAAATAATTTCCTCAGCCTTGTGACGTTCCAAACCTGTTTGACTTTCTGTCTGTGGAACCCAAAAGCAGATCTCAGGCATAATGCAACCCCTGTCACCATTCAATTTCACTGCATGAAACACAAGCAGAAAAAATTCATGAAACCATTCTTATGTACACTTGTCTAGTTCAATTCAATGCAACAATTTATGTAAAAATGGTTAAGCTCCAAAAATGTCCCAGAAAAGATCCTAAAAATAATCAATGAGTTCACAATTGAAGTTCATTATGAGTTGTGTTGTAAGTCTTCTGAAGCCATATAATAGCTTTTTCCTTTTTTTTTTGTCGAAAAAGACTAAACTTGAAGTTATAATTCAGAGTTAAAATGTCTTATTCAAATGCAAATGATAAAGATATAAGAAAAAATGCATAGCATTATTTGTGAACCAAACCTTTTTCAGAGAAGATTTTCAGAGAATAACTGATTAAAAAAACACAAGTACACAGTCAAACAATACAATTTCACACAGAGAAAGTAAGTAATACTTTATTCATAGTAATAAAGTACTTGCATGTGGTGCAGGTAACTTACTGTAATTCAATGTTGCCACTGAAATGTTCAGATTATTTTAGAAATGTAGCCTAATGGTTGTTCTGGGGAAACAAAAGAACAAAGCTGATTATTCACAACATAATATTTATTGACCAGTAAATGGCTTTAAAATGGTATTTGAGAGAATGAGGGCACATGTAGTAAGTAAAGTTAGGCTAAACAAAAACAGACCAAACTATATTAACCTGCTTTTGTTATTCATAACAAACGCCAATGGACAGCAGGAATCAGCTTAATTGGTTAGGCTATATCAGCAATTTGTACAGAATATGTTGAATTGAATGACTAAATCAATCTAAGACAATAAGTCAATAATTTGCATTTGTTCATTAGATCAACGTAGTTAGCATCGCGGCTACAACCTTCATACCAGATACTGTGCAATAAACGAGTGGTAAACACTGTAAAAACATAGTAATGTATAATAAATTTAGTTTATATATGTGTGTGTGTTTGAATATATAGTGAGTAGACTCTGTATTTATATTTATTTGGCGAGTTTACAAACCTTGTAACGGAGAGCCGAACAAACGGCGGAAGCTTTGATGAGGAGAGCGCCGTTACTTTCCCGATGACGTCGATCAGCTGAGCTTTGTTGCGCGCGAGCAGCGCGAGCATCACTGAAGCGACGACAGCAGAGGAATAGCAGCAGTTTCGTGACAGAATAAAACTTCTCTCCTCCTGGTTCTTCTTCTTCATATTATTAATATTATTATTATTTAGTGTTGTTTTTTAAGGTTAAAATGATAAAATACTTAATAAAATAGGCCTACACTAAATAAATGTAAGCTACCCAGGTGAAAAAGACTTAGGCTACTGTTAAATGTATTAAAAATGCATTAACGTATATTTGTATTGTAGGTAAACTAAAAACACACTCAAGTACATTTTTAATACATTTAATATGTCTTTTTCACCTGGGTATGAATACTGAATCAAACTTAAGTAGCCTATAATAATAATAATAATAATAGGATAATAATAATCTTATTCTGGCCTCACTGAACCATTGGGTTACTCCAGATGCTGGCTTTAACATAAGAGATCTTCCAGGAACCACTTAAATGTTAAAAGATCTTCCAATAACCCTTTTATCGCATTCAAGTTCCTCTATTTTCCCCCAAAGCACTTCGAGGTCTCATGGTAATGAAAATGTGACTCCAGAACCTCTGAACTAAATACAAAGTGAAGTTCCAGCAAGAACCTCAAAGATTGTCAGTGCTCCTCCAGTAACCCTACTATAGGAGAAAGAGCTTTGAGGCACTTAAATTACATTTTGAAGTTCCTTGAGTATCCGACAGGGTATTTGAGGCTCCTTTAGTTTTTACAGTGTAGACAAGCCAACAGAGTATCTAAACCCATGTTATTTGATCCCAGGGGCAAATTTGCATATTGCCAGCATAACTGTGAAAGGAGATGCCATGCTTCCTAAAAATCGACCCCAGTGGAAGCATATACAAGGAGAATAAAATCGGAGCAAGAATAGAGCCTTGAGGGACCCCACACGTAAGCGGCATTGCATTTGAAGTAAACTCACCAATACTAACAGAGAACCTTCTACTACTCAAATAGGATTGAAACCATTTAAGGGCATTTCCCCGAATGCCCACCCAGTGCTCCAAACGTGAGATGAGGATAGTGTAAGAAATTGTCGTCTGCCTCGACCCAGATTCCACTCCAAACTATATTTTAGAATGAGCTCATCCCCAAAATGGCTTAATTATCATAGAGATAAAAGAAAGTCAAGTTATATTGTTGTTCACCATTTGGGTTGATTGGGTTGACTTCATTAACATACAGATCATAGCTGTTGCAACAAGAGCAACTTCATTTACATTAAGAGTGGTAAAACTGTAACAGGATAAAAGGTTTGAGATTTGGATGTTCTGGGTTCATTCTGACGCCGGTGAACCCAAGGTGCTTTGTGTACCTTGCCACTGCTATGCTGTAATAAATTTAATTTTTGAGATCCACATCATTTTTTCTTACAATAGAGTGGTCAAACGGCACACTCAAATCCAACAGAACTAACACAGCAGACTTGCCAGAGTCAAGGGTCAGTAAACTATCGTTTAAAACTTTAACCAGTGCTGTTTCTGTCGAATGGTTTTTCTTAAAACCTGATTGGAACACCTCAGAAATCTTGTTTTTATTCAGAAAGCCCTGTAGTTGGTGAAGCACTATTTTCTCTAAAATTTTAGATACAAAAGAAAGATTTTAGACTGGCCTAAAATTTGTTAGAATTGTCGGATCTAAATTTGGCTTTTTGAGAAGTGGATGGACAATGGCATCTGGTACCTCATGTCATCTGGTACCGTTGCCGCTTCAAGGCTGCTGTTCATGATCATTTGAACAATAATTCACCCAATCACCTCAAAAATTTGTTTAAAAAATGTTGTTTTTCAATCAGATCAGAGAAGTACTTAAACTTTGCTATTCTCACCACATTCTGATATTGTATCAATTTGTCCCTTAGTATTTCATATGAGAATTGCAGCTTGTCCGATTGTATTCGTCTGAAAGAAGACACCTAAAATGACTAACTATCTCTTTAATGGAAAGACTAATTAAAAAGTATGTAAAACTCATTTCACTGCATTATGTATATATATAATATATACATATATAATCTTTGGAATAATGAAAGAACTGGGATTATGAAATGTTGAATTGATCAAGTTTTAAATGTCATGAGATTCAAACCATTCAGACTTAAAAATCTGGCACTTAAAACCTGGACTTTTGTATGATTTCTCACCACACCTGACACAAACCAATATTTTATGTTAAAATGTGAGGAGTGTTTGTTTTAATTTAAATTTAAATGATCTTTTGTTATATATAAAGATTGTTTAAAGGCTAAGTGATCAGGGCATTGGCAGATCTACAGAAAGGTGTGCTTTAAGCGGAGCAAGGAAAAGGAAAGGAGAATATAGACTGTGTTTGAGTGTACATACTCGACTGTGCATAAAAGAGAGAGGGAACTTGACAAACAGACAGTATGGTGAGTAAATTGATTATTACTAATTTCAATTTCATTGTCGTTTTTCTGATGTTGTTGATGTTGAACTACAAGGGTATTGTATGTATGAGAGCAGGTTGTAACTGCACTGGTCGATCTACGTCGTTGAGTTGTGGCGGGCCTGGGTCGTGAAGTTGTGGTGAACCTGGACCGTAGAGCAGTGGAGGGCTTTGAGCATAGAGCAAAGGTGGACCTGGACCATGGAGCAGTGGCAGGCAGGCCAGGTCTGTGGAGCAGTGGAGGGCCAAGCTCTACATCTGCTGGAGCTTGACGTTACTTGGCTCACCGCAGGCGAGACATCTGCGATCTCCTTCCCTGTCTTTCTGTATTCCGGCCCATTCAATCATTCCTGCCATATAGAAATGGACAATAAGGCCCATCGAGTACCAAGCAATGCCGCCCTCTTCCAGCGCAGGAACGCCGCAACAGGCCCTCAGCAAGCCGCACCGCAGATTCAGTCTCGGCCAGCTCACACTCTCCACCCCCACCGGCTCAAAACTGTAAGAGCACAGCCCAAATCCTTCTTGTTTTCTGCCCCTGGTTGAATTTTGTCTTAAATCACGAGCACAGTCTACTGGATACTCATTTTTGATTGTGGGAATATATGTTTTAAACTGTTTCTGTACAAGTGATTTGCCGTTCTAAACTAACAGGCTGCTTCCTCGTAGCTTAAACACACACGTACAAACAGTAGCTCGCACATTTCGACAGTCAGATAACAGGCACAGTCAGACACAGAACCATTAAGAACTCATTGTCAATGCTGTCCAACGATTTATCAACAAAATCAATTAGAAACTGAAAGTTATATAGCGTATATGTACAGTAGTCAACATTTGAAGTGGATCAAAAAAGTGCATCAAAGTTGTCCTAAGACAAGAACTGGTATTGTTTGAAATTCAGGTATAACTTTGACCTCTTCACCTCTTCAGCTGAAATTTACCTGGAAATGTTTATTTGTATAATATTATTGACTGTACACAATTTCTGCCTTAAGGCGGGCATACACTGTGCGATTTTCGTCCGATTTTGAGCCGAATTCTGACTCGTGCGACTCTTAATTCGGGTCGGGCCGATTTTCAGCTTTGCCGTGCGTCGTTTGTCGTGCCGTGTTCGTGCAGTGTACAGGGGGAAACGAGAGGCGATTAACCTCTCACGACCGGCAATCGGATGGTCGGATGAATTTCAGGCATGTTAGAAATTTTGGTCGCTCCTCGTGACTATATCGCACAGTTGAAGCAGAGCTACGAACCGATTGCCCTAAACTCAGTGTTTTTTCCCTCACTGCGCCTGCGCGAAAACAGTTTCATCTGCAAAAAAAACAAAAACAAAAAACAAAAAAAGGGAGATCTTTAAGTTCTGTAGTTCAAAGCTATTACTGTTGTTTACCTCCAGTTCGTGTTGCAAAATGGATTAACCATTACCCACTTCTTCCAAGCCACCTGCGATGTACACTTTGCCTCTTTTATTATTAAAAAAAAAAAATTAAATAAAGCTGTTTTTAATTTTCATTGATGAATTATTGCAGTGTTCGGACATATAGACTGTTAATAATTAATTATATGTATATAATTCATTGTAATCGACCTAAAGTTTTAGACAATTTTTAATGAGGAGAAGTAAAGCTTCTATGTAGGCTAATATTTTATTATCCTCACAGCGCGTTGGTTATGCGGTGATGCGCTATGAAATTTGTTGCGTGGCTATTTAATTATAATAGCCTATCAGTTTAATAATAAAAGTAGCCTTCCCTAATAATAATAATAATAATAATAATAATAATACAATAATACTAGCCTACTAATAATTGAATATATAAATTGGAAATGCTAAATCTTCTTGATATTGATAGCTGATGCTTGTTTTGACAATATCTCTGGATAGGCTACATGATATGGTCCATAGGCGCAACCTGGCACGAGGATTTATCGCGCTGATTCGCGCATATTTCACACGTATAGTGTGAGCAGTCAAGTCGCAGCTCGACGTTCGGACCGTACAGTGTGAGCACATAAATCCTGAGCTTTGGCTTTACATCGCATGCGATCTACTCGTTCAGTGTGAGTAGGTTCCTTGCTGAAATCGCACAGACATCGCACAGTGTATGCTCGCCTTTACTCTGATAGGCTTTTTAAGTTAGTCTTTTTAAGCATTAACACAAATAGACGGTGGGCCGAGTGTCCGTATCTGCTTTACTTTTCGAAATGGATGATCCCCATGGAGGGAGAACCTGAATTATTATTAACCAATCAGATGTAGTTTATTTAAAACAGCTGTTACAGGCAGTGGTTAAACTGGCTTTTGTAGGGAGGGGGAGCCCTTATCGCATCGTAAAATGACTTAATGTGTTGAGAAATGTGGTGATCAATGTATAATTTCACTGTAATAAAGGTATTATCACACTTTAATAAAGGTATAATTACACATTTATATTACACTGTAATACAGGTATAATTACACAATGTATTACATTGTAATAAAGGTATAATAACTAGGGCTGTCAATCGATTAAAAAATTTAATTGTGATTAATCGCATGATTGTCATGAGTTAACTCGCGATTAATCGCAATTCATCATACATTTTTTATTTGTTCTAAATGTATCTTAAATTAAAAATTTTCAAGTTTGTAATACTCTAAATCAACATGGGCATGGATAAATATGGATGCTTTATGCAAATGTATGTTTATTATTGAAACCATAGTCAACATAGAGCATGAAGACGAGACATGTTTCAAAGGTCATAGATGTTTTTCAAAGAACTTGTTCATGTCTATTAGACACATGTAGAAAGAAACAAAGAAATACCAGATTCTCATTATTCTCTTTCTTTGCACTGAGCAATTTACTAACACAAACATGTTTAGATTTTTGCATGACAGGGCAGCTCTTCTGAAAATGCTAAATGTACATTTATTATTTATTATTACATTAGTCTGTCTCTCTCTGTGCCCATTTTAATGAAGCTAAAATCTGAATAAAACTGTTTTCATTGGTATATTTTACTGTTTCTTTTGTCAAACAACGGAATGAATATGATAGTGACTGAAATGCGACCCAATAAACATAACCAGAGAGAGAGAGAGAGAGAGAGAGAGGTGCGCGTGCGTGCTGGGAGAGCAGTACCGGCGATTCTCAGAAACTAAATAAGGTTTGGGCGCTTTTTTGAAGGGAAAAAATCGCTAAAGGGGTCTGCAATGTCGCTAAGTTGGCAACACTGTGTATCTCCATTTCTCCAACTAGGGGTTGGGCCACGGGTCAAACAGAAAATACGCGCTGCGTTAATCGCCCGTTAAAAAATTAGTGCCATTAATATGATTTTGAGTTAACGCGTTATTACAGCACTAATAATAACACAATGTATTATTACACTGTAATAAAGCTATAATTACACAATGCATTATTACACTGAAATGTATTTAAAACACTGTAATAAAGGTATACTTGCACAATGTATTATTACACTGTAATAAAGGTATAATAACACTGTAATAAAGGTATAATTACACATGTATTATTATATTGTAATAAAGGTATAATAACACAATGTATTATTACATTGTAATAAAGGTATAATAACACAATGTATTATTACACTGTAATAAAGGTATAATAACACAATGTATTACTGCACTGTAATAAAGGTATAATTACACATTTATTATTACATTGTAATAAAGGTATAATTTCACAATGTATTACATTGTCATAAAGGTATAATAACACAATGTATTATTACATTGTAAAAAGCTATAATAACACAATGTATTATTACGCTGTAATAAATGTATAATAACTCAATGTATTATTATACTGTAATAAATGTATAAATACACATTTATTATTACATTGTAGTGTTGTTTTTGGCGGCCTGTTTTAATTTTAGTTTTAGTCTAGTCTTTGTGTCAGGCTGTCATTTTAGTTTTTATTAGTTTTAGTCACATTCATACTCTTTTTAGTCTAGTCAAGTTTTAGTCGACGAAAACTGATGACATTTTAGTCTAGTTTTAGTCAACGAAAACTGATGACATTTTAGTCTAGTTTTAGTCGACGAAAACTGATGACATTTTAGTCTAGTTTTAGTCAATGAAAATTGTATTTTAGTCTCTTTTTAGTAACGCGATTCTATTTAACCCAGTCAATATAAAATTTCAAACAAGGCTATCTTATTATAGGCTATTAGTAGGCCTATATTTAGGGCTGTGACGGTGGCAGTTTTTTTTTTTTTTACCACCGTGGTAATGGACCAACTACCGGCGGTGGTTGGGGGGGGGGGGGGGGGGGGGACATTGTGTTATTATACCTTTATTACAATGTAATAATACATTGTGTTATTATACCTTTATTACAGTATAATAATACATTGAGTTATTATACCTTTATTACAGTATAATAATACATTGAGTTATTATACCTTTATTACATAATATTAACAATGTATTATTACATTGTAATAAAGGTATAATTGCACAATGTATTACTATACTGTAATAAAGGTATAATAACTCAATGTATTATTACACTGTAATAAATGTATAATTACACAATGTATTATTACACTGTAATAAAGGTATAATAACACAATGTATTATTACACTGTAATAAAGGTATAATAACACAATGTATTATTATACTGTAATAAAGGTATAATAACTCAATGTATTATTATACTGTAATAAATGTATAAATACACATTTATTATTACATTGTAGTGTTGTTTTTGGCGGCCTGTTTTAATTTTAGTTTTAGTCTAGTCTTTGTGTCAGGCTGTCATTTTAGTTTTTATTAGTTTTAGTCACATTCATACTCTTTTTAGTCTAGTCAAGTTTTAGTCGACGAAAACTGATGACATTTTAGTCTAGTTTTAGTCAACGAAAACTGATGACATTTTAGTCTAGTTTTAGTCAACGAAAACTGATGACATTTTAGTCTAGTTTTAGTCGACGAAAACTGATGACATTTTAGTCTAGTTTTAGTCAATGAAAATTGTATTTTAGGGCATTGTGTTATTATACCTTTATTACAATGTAATAATACATTGTGTTATTATACCTTTATTACAGTATAATAATACATTGAGTTATTATACATTTATTACAGTATAATAATACATTGAGTTATTATACCTTTATTACATAATATTAACAATGTATTATTACATTGTAATAAAGGTATAATTGCACAATGTATTACTATACTGTAATAAAGGTATAATAACTCAATGTATTATTACACTGTAATAAATGTATAATTACACAATGTATTATTACACTGTAATGTATAATAACACAATGTATTATTACACTGTAATAAAGGTATAATAACACAATGTATTATACTGTAATAAAGGTATAATAACTCAATGTATTATTACACTGTAATAAAGGTATAATAACTCAATGTATTATTACACTGTAATAAAGGTATAATAACACAATGTATTATTACATTGTAATAAAGGTATAATAACACAATGTAATAAAGGTATAATAACACAATGTATTATTACACTGTAATAAAGGTGTATTATTACACTGTAATAAAGGTATAATAACACAATGTATTATTACACTGTAATAAAGGTATAATAACACAATGTAATAAAGGTATAACACAATGTATTATTACACTGTAATAAATGTATAATAACACAATGTAGTATTACACTGTAATAAAGGTATACTAACACAATGTATTATTACACTGTAATAAATGTATAATAACACAATGTATTATAACACTGTAATAAATGTATAATAACACAATGTATTATTACACTGTAATAAAGGTATAATAACACAATGTATTATTACACTGTAATAAAGGTATAATAACACAATGTAATAAAGGTATAATAACACAATGTATTATTACACTGTAATAAAGGTATAATAACACAATGTATTATTACACTGTAATTAATGTATAATAACACAATGTATTATTACACTGTAATAAAGGTATAATAACACAATGTAATAAAGGTATAATAACACAATGTATTATTACACTGTAATAAAGGTATAATAACACAATGTATTATTACACTGTAATAAAGGTATAATAACACAATGTATTATTACACTGTAATAGATGTATAATTACACAATGTATTATTATACTGTAATAAAGGTATAATAACACAATGTATTATTACACTGTAATAAAGGTATAATAACACAATGTATTATTACACTATAATAAATGTATAATAACACAATGTATTATTACACTGTAATAAAGGTATAATAACACAATGTAATAAAGGTATAATAACACAATGTATTATTACACTGTAATAAAGGTATAATAACACAATGTATTATTACACTGTAATAAATGTATAATAACACAATGTATTATTACACTGTAATAAATGTATAATAACACAATGTAGTATTACACTGTAATAAAGGTATAATAACACAATGTATTATTACACTGTAATAAAGGTATAATAACACAATGTATTATTACACTGTAATAAAGGTATAATAACACAATGTAATAAAGGTATAATAACACAATGTATTATTACACTGTAATAAAGGTATAATAACACAATGTATTATTACACTGTAATAAATGTATAATAACACAATGTATTATTACACTGTAATAAATGTATAATAACACAATGTAGTATTACACTGTAATAAAGGTATAATAACACAATGTATTATTACACTGTAATAAATGTATAATAACACAATGTATTATTACACTATAATAAATGTATAATAACACAATGTATTATTACACTGTAATAAAGGTATAATAACACAATGTAATAAAGGTATAATAACACAATGTATTATTACACTGTAATAAAGGTATAATAACACAATGTATTATTACACTGTAATAAAGGTATAATAACACATTGTATTATTACACTGTAATAAATGTATAATAACACAATGTATTATTACACTGTAATAAAGGTATAATAACTCAATGTATTATTACACTGTAATAAAGGTATAATAACACAATGTATTAATACACTGTAATAAAGGTATAATAACACAATGTATTATTACACTGTAATAAAGGTATGTATTATTACACTGTAATAAATGTATAATAACACAATGTATTAGTACACTGTAATAAAGGTATAATAACACAATGTATTAGTACACTGTAATAAAGGTATAATAACACAATGTATTATTACACTGTAATAAATGTATAATAACACAATGTATTATTACATTGTAATAATGTATAATAACACAATGTATTATTGCACTGTAATAAAGGTATAATAACACAATGTATTAGTACACTGTAATAAAGGTATAATAACACAATGTATTAGTACACTGTAATAAAGGTATAATAACACAATGTATTATTACACTGTAATAAATGTATATTAACTCAATGTATTATTACACTGTAATAAAGGTATAATAACACAATGTATTATTACACTGTAGAGATCCCACCGGTTAATCGACTTGTGACAACACCGGTATTACCGGTTTCATCGTGGGGGTGGGGGGTGTTAGAGTGATGTATTTTTTTTTTTTTACATGGCGTCAATTCATCATTCGTATTGAGTTTGTTTGACATGCGATCTGACCAATCAAATTCCACCATTTTTGTGCGACAAAACAGTCAGAAGAGTTATTGATTAACTTCGGTGGATTTGAACTTGGCTTTAACTGTGGCAATCTGTCACAACACATTAAAGAGCCAAAAAACGGTAGGCCTATTTTATATTTGACTGACCAAATTTGAAAGTTGAGACTTTGTTTCATATTAAATATTACCTGCTTGGTCCTGTCTTTCAGCGCGTTGTCAGTGTCCTCTATTTTTCACTGCTTGAGATCATGTTGAGAACAATAATGCCCTATTTGAGGGTATAGGGCGCGATTTCGGATTCAACCACAGTGTTTGAATGGTGGGTTCGTTATTATTCTTGAAAAACGTAAACGCTTATATTAAACATAAAACGTTTATTAAAAAGAATAAGAATACACCATGTAAGGTTACATTTCATCACTTCACGAATGGACAGCGACTCTTAAGTAGCAGGAACGCGTTCTCGCGCATTCATGTTAAGTGCATTTTTGGGAAACGCGCGTGGAATTGCGGCGTGTGACGAGCGTAACCTTGCACATAGAGAACGCTCTTAAGAGCTTAGATACATTGTTATCGGGAAACCCGGAATCTCCGCACTAGCCTAACTGAAAACTATGAAAGCAGTGTGACCGGCCAACCGGTGAAAAAATACATTAAAGAAACTATTCCCTCTGAATTTGTTTCATTAATAAATTTTGACTAATCGCAGCAGTCTCGCATTCATTTAGAGCTCGTGTGAATTTAACGAACAACCTCGTTCCAACAGGAAACGGCACATGAATTTCACTGCGATTTATGAGTTTTTCTTTTGCGTGAAAAGTTCGCCGGAGATGTGTTAAAAGATTCATTCATGCACACAAGAGAGTGCATTCATGATTATTAGGCTACCGGTATACCAATCCTTGTTCAAGGGCGAAAAGAGAACTCGATACTGACGCGCATCTTTTTCGTGTGTGTGTTAATGGACACCCTGCAGCCAATCAGAATTGAGTATTCACCCAGACCATGGTATAATATACAGTAGTCAACTAAGAGGCAGTGTAGAGAAAGAATTCTCTGATAACCGAGGCACTCCTTAATTAAAATGTCTTTATTACAAAAATGACATGTCCTAACTGGACAACTTTAAAATAGGGAGGGAGAGGTCAGTCAAGCTCTTCAAAAACCGCGTTGGAATCTTCGGAACCAAAAGAAGAATGCACGGTAATTAACATCTCAAACAATATATTAACTCAAGACTCTGTGAATGTGCTATCAACAGGATTGACTTTTTCCCCTACAAGTGAAACTAATGCATTTAAAACTAGGTGGACCTTTTTAGGTTCTATAGAAATCTTCATTTGAAAGTATGGTACCATCAGTCGAATAAACTCTTGAATAGCACACTTGAATTGAATTTTGATACCACTCATGATGCCAGGAGACAGTTTAAGCCTAAGTCAAACTTTATGCTTATGAGTTCTAATCCCACCTTGATTGCTTTTACCAAAAAGGTTTCTCATGACATAGATAATATGTTTGACAAAAGACAGAACAGAATAAAACACAATCTCTCAAAACGCCAAAGAGATGCACTGAATTCTCTAACAAAGAATGAGCAGATAATAATAAAGCCTGCTGGCAAAGGGGGTGCAGTTGTAGTAATGGATAAATGTTCATATATTATTGAAGCTCAAAGACAACTAGGAAATAATATTTATTATGAACAATTGCAGAGAAATCAAATTGTAAAAATGAAAAACAAACTGAGGGACATTTTATCTTTTGGTAGAGACCAAAAATGGATCTCAGACAATGAATTTGTTTTTCTAATGAATGAGAATCCCCAAATGCCATGTTTCTACATGTTGCCTAAGATCCATAAGAATTTAGAACAACCTGAGGGTAGACCCATTATCTCAGGCAATGGATCCTTGACTGAGCCCTGCTCCCAATTTGTGGACTTTTTTATAAAACCTTTAGTGCAGGATCTCCCTTCTTTCATTGAAGACACTACTGATGTGCTATGTAAACTTATGAATATGTCAAAAATTGTTATTTGGTGACTTTAGATGTAGCCTCCCTATATACCAATATTAACCACCAGGAAGGCCTATTAGCCTTACAACATTATTTGTTACATAGGTCGGAGACGTCACCACACAACCATTTTTTACTTTCTCTCACAGAATGGATTTTACACAATAATGTGTTCCTTTTTCAAGACAATTTCTTTAGACAGCTCAAGGGCACAGCGATGGGTGCATGTTTTGCTCCTAATTATGGCAATTTATTTTTAGGTCACTGGGAAGAGCAATACATATATAATCGATCTAGTAACAAATTCTGTGATAAGATAGTATTTTGGGGACGCTTTATCGATGATATTCTCTTTGTTTGGTCTGGGAATGAGGAAGAACTTTTGCAGTTTCATGAGTACATCAATACAACTAACCCAAATATAAAACTGTCAATTGAACATTCAAAAACATCTATTAATTTTTTGGATTTGACTATCGCCATAGATGATAATAATCTCTTGTACACAACAATATATAGGAAAAGCACAGATAGAAACACTTTATTGAGGGCTGACAGCTTCCATCCAAGGAGCCTGAAAGATAACATTCCTTTTGGACAATTTCAGCGTCTTAGACGCATCTGCAACAAAGACTCTGATTTCGAAATGCAGGCTCAAGATATGACATTAAGGTTCAGGGCTAGGGGCTACTCACCAATGATAATAGAAAAAGCAATAATAAAAGCACGCTCCACAACACACTCTGACCTACTAAAAAAGAAAAAGAGGAGGAAAGACATGGCTAAAAACAACTCCAGACCTGTCTTTGTTACCCAATATAGTAGTGCCTCTGAAATGAAACAAATAATTAAGTCCAGTTGGGGGTTAATTCAAAGTGATCCTATTCTGAAAAACGTTTTTCCAGAGCCACCTATGACTGTGTTCAGGAAGGCACCATCCATAAGGGACAAACTTGTAAGAAGTTACCTTCCAGGTCCTAAACAAAAAACATGGCTAGAAAAAGGATTGTGGGGGACCTATAGGTGTGGGTCTTGCAGTCATTGTGAGGGTGTCATTCAGAGTAAGATTTTTTGTGATCTGAGAACGCAGAGAGAATTTAAGACTAATGGTTTTATTAACTGCAACTCTGAATATGTGGTCTACCGCCTACAATGCCCATGTGGGTGTTTCTATGTGGGCAGAACTAAAAGAAAACTAAAAGAGCGGTTTTATGAACACAAATACGCAATCCGAGTCAACAACGAAGATTACCCTATGGCCAAACACTATAAAGAAATACATCATAGTGACCCATCATCTTTGAGAATTCAGGGCATTGAAATTATTAAAAAATCAATACGTGGAGGTGACATTTTAAAACGGTTATTGCAACGTGAAACCTTTTGGATATGGAGTTTTAAAGCAATGGACTATCCAGGATTAAATGAGGAGATAGATTATAGACCTTTTCTGTGATTTTGTAACATTGTTCTTTCTTGTGATTACTTACTTTTCATATGTATTGTATATGTATATGTGTATGCATATGTATATGTATGCATGAATGTGTATGCATGTGTATGCATGAATGTGTATGCATGTGTATGCATGAATATATGCATGCTACCTGTTGCTTGTGTTTTTTGCTTACATTGTGACCAACAGCTTTAGTGCTGAGAATCATGTGAGAGGCGTGTCCTAGCAATATATGCATGAAGGTATATGCATGCTATCTGTTGCTTGTGTGTTTTTTGTTTATTATTGTGATCAATAGCTTCAGTGCTGAGAACCATGTGAGAGGCGTGCCCAAGCAATGTATGCATGAATATATATGCATGCTATCTGTTGCCTGTGTTTGTTTATTATTGTAATTTATAGCTTTAGTGCTGAGAACCGTGTGAGAGGCGTGTCCTAGCAATTACCTGCAGACCTTCAACACTGATTGTCAGCACCTGTGTGTTTGCTTTTACTTGTGTGTCTTCATCTTGAATTCATCGTTCATCTTGAATCTATACAGTAGTCAACATTTGAAGTGGATCAAAAAGTTGTCCTAAGGCAAGAACGGGTATTGTTCAAAATTCATGTATAACTTTGATGAAAGGTTTTGATCCACTTCAAATGTTGACTACTGTATTTAGATGTATATTATTATTGAATAATGCCCTATAATAATTTTAAAATAATATATCTAATATACCACTGCAGTTGCAAATAAATACAATGGTATTACTATTATTATTTTTAACGGTATTTTTTTACACAGTCATGATGTTAACTTAAATAGTTGTCAAGGCAAGGTTCTCGTTATTTCATTTCAAACTGAAATAAAATTAGTAAATTATAGACACATTTAAACAAAAAAGAAATGTAAATGACAAAATAACAAAACAAAATGACAAAAATTGTATCTTGATTTAAGACTTTTAAGATATTTGTAATGAAAAACTCTGAAAAAAGACAAAAATCTCTGTTTTACCTTTGGCAGAAGCACGGCAATGTGTTGCCTCCTGTTTTCTGGTGCATGATTAATCCAGTGGAGGACGGCTTCAAAAACCACCTCCTCCTGTCTGACATTCAGCTCATCCTCATCAATGATCTCCTCCAGCTGTTCCAGGGAGAGCTCCAGGAACTCTTCAGGTACAAGCAGAATCTCCTCAAAGTGCTGCAGGATGTAGTGCTTTGCTTTACAGCGGAGCTTTGAGCAGGAGTAAAGGTGCTCTGTAAACTTGTAGATGCCAATGCAGTTCTCTGGGCATAACTGTGACTCCAGGGACTGACAGCAGGCGTCTACAAGACTTGAGACTAAGGTCATGTCAGCTGTTGCTGTTCTCATGTTCTCCATTTTTTCTCAGGACTGTAAATGTATTCACAGGGTATCCGTCTTGAAAAGTATTAAAAGGTGATAAATCAATTTTGGGAAAATTAAGACCCTTAAAAAGGGTACGATAACAAACGAACTACAGAACAAGTTTTGCAACAATGAATACAACACATGCGGTTGCAATTATGAAGTAAAATGTAATGAACAAGAGTTTTCATCTCAACTAGGGCTGGGTGATATGGACCAAAAGTCATATCCCGATATATTTAGGCTGAATTTCGATATACGATATATATATCCCGATATTTTTTTATTTTTCATGTTTTATTTTTTTCAAAATTTGTTAACACACACACAAGTACTGTCCCCCTTAACATAAATTGTAAGAATATGACTAATAGTAAAGACTAGTACTAATAAACATTAGACCTATGCTAAAGGTATTAAATAGCAGTCCCAAACTAGTTTTTGTTAATACAATGTTGGTATGAGCCACCACAGTCATTTAAAAATATAAAAAAATAACACAAAGAAAAATAGTGGCATTTTGGGGTTAATATGGAAATGACAGTTACCATGGTGAATACACAATACTAACAAGAACTGTTAATGAAACATGGAAACTGCTCCTGGTGAATAGAATGAAAATCATACCTGCATTACTTTTATTTCGTGTAATTTACAGTTTTTCAGTAGTTTCCACTCCGAGAAAACGCTATGCTTGAGCAAACAGTTTGTGAATAGGCTAGATGCCCGTGAAAGAGAATGTGAACACATTGAAAAGGATATGTTTAGTTGGTAAATAGCATTTACACAGTAGCGATAACATTAAGCGCACCAGAATGAAATATAATATTCAGAAGTAAACAGCTGACTTAGATTCAGTTTACATCCACAAATGAATAAGCGCGACGATTCAGGGAGCAGTGCAAAGTGCCCGTGCAAAATCAGTTTTTGTGAGCTGATCTCTGAACAAAAAAGTTCAGGAGATATTTCTTAGCGATGGCTGATTTCTATATATATATAAGAATATATATATATTCTTTATATCGATATATCGCCCAGCCCTAATCTCAACATAACTTCTTTCTTTTTTTTAAATCCGAGCACAGATATTGACTCGTATTACTCGTATAATACTCGTTTCAGCCGAGTATCCGGCTCAACTCTAATCTTTATGGTCTTAAAATGTCTTAAAAAGGTCTTAAATTTGACTTACTGAAAACCTGCAGAACCCTGATTCAGTCTTCTCTCCTCAAACTCTCAGGACTTTGTCTTGTGGGACATGAGAGTTATATAGAATGTATCTATGACATCATACACAGTAAAATCTCCAGTGTTGAAATCCTGGTGTTAAGGACTTTTAGAGTAAAGAGTTAATTTTCTGGTGTTGAATTTCAAGTTAAAATTTGAGTTTATTTTTTTATTTTTATTTTTTTTATTAAAGGTTTTGATCCACTTCAAATGTTGACTACTGTATTTATTTCTTGAAGTAATTTAAACCCACAGCTTCACTATTGGTAAAGAGATACTGCACAGATTGGTAGGAAAAATTCATACATGCATTCGTTCTCACTAATGCATTCAAATAAATGTAATCTTACCATTCCACTTCATCTGATCTGATTGTTTAGTGATTTCATTAATTGTTTAGAGATCCTTTCGTGATTGTTGAACACAATTGAATAAATTCAAGGCGCACATGTTTATTATGCAAGCTCTTCTTCTTTTACCATAAGCGAGTCTCTTGAACTTCACCAAATGAATGTGCGTGTGCCACTCAAACCAACATATAAAGGAACAAACAATCATCTTCAGACTGTATTTGCTGTTTGATGATCATCAAACAATGATTACAGAATCAAACTAAAGTGTCAGAGTTAAATATACGCAGGTTATTACGTGTTTTAGGTTTTTCATCATGTTAGAGTGTTATCAATTTGAGAAAACCTCAACCTCCTCAAGGGTTACCTAAGCGGTATCCAATTTTTCCACAAACTAATTTTCTCAGAAATAACCAATTCACATACATCTCTCATCAAAGGTATCCAAACAACTCAACCCACCTGTCCAGACACCAGACAACCAATAACTTTAGAAATACTCACCAAATGTATCTCCACCATCTGCCGAGGCTTCCACTCCATCAATACCGTATGAACACTTGACGCAATGTTCATTTTGGCTTTTTCCGCTTTCCTCAGATGCTCAGAACTCATCATCACATCCAGCTTTAATCAAAAAGTCCATCCCACAATCTCAGATTTATCAGTACTAGATGACGAAACCATATCTTACTTCATAAAGTTACTTCATAACAAAACTCCCATCCGACCCACTCTTTGCAAAGGACTCCAATCGCCCCATCACGTTTCTGGTTCCAAAGACACCTTAAGTCAATTATTTGCTCCAATCCGGCATCCCATCTTCAGCATCAGCATGTTCCCATACACCCAAACCTACAGGCTCACCTTGTCCACTTTAACATCATCAATCCACTAAATAGTGGAAATATTTCCATTCTAACTGCCGCAGCAGCATCCACCAATGCACTTCCGCAAGAACCAACTTCACTATTCAGCTGCCGCAACAGCAATACTACCTCAGCTCTCAGTCCAAATTATTTCACCACCTCAGTTTTCTCTGGTAAATTTTCTCCACTGCCGCAGCAGTGGTGTTTTCTTATGCTCCCCAAAACACATTGTGAAATTTACACTGTGAACTCTAATCTTTGCTATTTTTCAGAGACATCTAAATAATCAATACCATACATTACTGGAGAAATTCAGTGAGATTCAGTGGGTTAATGTATTTTTCAAATGTTACAATATGAAAACTGACATAAAACGGTATATTGTTACAATATGTGTTCTATTGTCTTTCAATTTCTTGTGTAGTCTATACCAGGCCAGACCAATATACAACCACTGTATTATTATTCTTTTTTTTATTTTTTTTATTTTTTGCTGATTTATACCATGAAACTGATTTATACTACCCATTTACACTTACACATACCTACCACATACATACACATTCTGTATTAAAATTCCTCTATTCTCAGGAAAAAGGGACCTGCATTTAAAATAATGGAGAAATGATCTCCCCTCCAATATTTGAGCAAAGGGGTGGAAAATAAGCATACAAGAGCTGGAAAACAAGTATATTATGCCAAGGCAAAACCCTCAAGAGTCTCATGGAGGTGAGAACAAAAAGAGATTAGCTAATGTGCTAATATGTCTCTGTACTTGAATACATTTAGCCAAAAAAATTAAACGGTATCCTTTCAATTCTGTGACTTAATTTATATTCTTTCAAAAAATTACTTTATTTTCTCTATGCTTTTCTAACTTTGTTTAATTTTCTTTTCAGATGGAAATCTTGAAGATACCTAAAATTAAGGGAAAATTATATGTCCCATCCATCATTTATTCAGCATTTTCAATGACTCTGTATACTGAGCTCATAAATCGACTAATTTTGTTCCACTTTAAAAAAGTATGTTTATGAATGGAGTGTTTAAGTGTATTAGTAAAGCTTCCCTACTAAATTATCTTGTTACCTTCACATTGTCACCATTATGTTCTGTTCATAGACTTTCAGTTTGTTTTCATTCAACACCTGTGTTTCCCTGTCTGTTTCCCGCCACCAATCTGTTACCATGGACACTGATCACCTTCCTCACAGCTGCCTGTCATTTGTAATCATCATCACTGTGTATTTAAGTTCCTGTCTGTTATCAGTTCTTTGTCCGGTATTGTTTGTGTTACACACACTGTCTCACCCGTTTGCCTGTTCCTGTATATCCTGTATATCCTGTATATCCTGTATTTATATTATTAAAGAAAGTTTTTTTTACTACCTTCATCTTCGTCATCCTTCCTTCAAGCCGTGACAGAATACTGGACCCGAAAATGGATAATGTAGAGTTCATCGCCCTAGCTCAGAAGATTTTTTGTCTTTCACCACAAACTTTGTTTACCTTGCAGTCACCAGCCCCCTGGACGACGAAACCCTGAAGACCCTGTTCTGGATCGGGGCAACTTTCCACCAGCCGATCGACCTCCCAGACACCTCTAACCTGAACTGGAAGGAGACCATCATCAGGTGTCTGGAGAGCGTCGCACCCCGATCCAGAACACAGCCAGACCCAGAGCCCGGATTGCAACCCTCAACCGCGGAGAACTCGTGCGTGCCCCCCGCAGATGGAGAGCTACCACCCGCGGCGGAACATAAATTCCAGCCAGTCAGTGCCCGAGACGAAGAGGACAGAGCTGACCCTCGCCCCGGAGGAGGAGCTCCAACAGGAGTCTGACCAGGGGTGTGAGCCCACGACATCTGGAGACGAGGGAACCCAATCAACGGATCATGAGGACTGGCTGATCGACGTCTCCGAAGAGACATAATTTCCCACCCTATCCCACCCGTCATCTGCATCTTCATCGTTTTCTCACCACTCCAGAGACTGCATCTGCCCTATCATCTTACCACTAAGCTCAGCCAGTCCTCCAACCCTGCCGCTGCTGGATGTCCACAGCCCTGCACCGCCTCTGGGGAGCCCCCCTGACGTCGAGCCGCAGGTCTGCCCTCCATCCGCAGCGCCCGTGCATGAGGATCCCACGGCTCCGCCTCCAGCCTCGGTTCTCTGCGCTCCATCTCGGCCTGTCGACCTGCTGGCTCCGTCTTGGCTCCTCCCACCATCAGCTGCACCGGAGACCCTCGAACCTTCGACTACATCGGGTTCCCTCATCCTGCCGGCTCCCCCTTGGTCAGTCGTCACTCTACCTCCGCCACGGACTTACGGTCCGTCAGCTACACTCCGTCCCTCCACCCCTTCGGCTACTGTGGACTCCTCCTTACCCTCGGCGTCACCTCTGTTCTCACTCCGACTCCGCCACAGCTCTCGGCCACTCCAGCTCCACCTCCAGCGCTCGTCGCCCCAACGTCACCTTGATCTCCAAGTCCAGCGACGTTGTTTGCGTCTTCCGGTTCTCCATCTGCGCTGATGGATCCACCTGCCGAGTCTCCGTCGGTCGTTCCCCAGCTGCCGTCAGCCTCTTCACCACCTGGTCTCCTCCCTCCCTCTACTCCGCCGTGGGCTGTCGGCACTAGACCGCTCTGGGTCTGCGCCACCAGGCCCCTTCCATCAGCGCCACCAGGGATTTGTCGTCATCCCCTCATCATCCTATCACTCCAGCCTCTCTCCTGCACTTCACCACCACCTCGTCCACCTCCAGAACCCCCTCCGGTCCTCCCTCCGTTGTCCTGCTACGGCGCGAGGACGCGCCTTGCCGGAGGGGGGAGTAATGTCACCATTATGTTCTGTTCATAGACTTTCAGTTTGTTTTCATTCAACACCTGTGTTTCCCTGTCTGTTTCCCGCCACCAATCTGTTACCATGGACACTGATCACCTTCCTCACAGCTGCCTGCCATTTGTAATCATCATCACTGTGTATTTAAGTTCCTGTCTGTTATCAGTTCTTTGTCCGGTATTGTTTGTGTTACACACGCTGTCTCACCTGTTTGCCTGTTCCTGTATATCCTGAGTTTATATTATTAAAGAAAGTGTTTTTTTACTACCTTCATCTTCGTCATCCTTCCTTCAAGCCGTGACACACATGAAGAGGGCAGCACTGTTTCATTAGAATCTTAGAAATTGAAGGCGAGTTATAAATACAGTATCATATGTTTTCAGACCACACACAGCATAACAGATAAGACTGACATAAAAACAGTAATATATGACTTATGTCTGATTATAATATCAAAAGTTCTCAGTTTCCTCTGATAGTGTACTTTGCTATACTGTGTTTTATTATATTGAATGTTTCAAAATATTGTAAAGTGTTAAGGAACGTTTAGTTGTTATTACCTAAATACAATTTATTTACAATTTTTTTTACTTTAGGCGTCCCATAAAGAAACTGGGCACTTGTTTCTGGCTATTTATCACAGAATAGAGGTGTCACGGTTCATAAGTCCATTGTCTTCTTCTTGTCTCGTGTTCTGTTGTCATGTGTGTGTTGTGCATTGATTGTGTGGGCGGGTTGTCTGATCAGCGATCATCAACAATTAAGCTCATCACTCCCGTCACCAGCTGCAGCTCATCTCATCACCCCATAAATACTCACCACTTTCTCATTTCCCCTGTCAGATCGTTGTATGTGGTTTCCCGGTTGTGTTCCCAGTCTTCGTGTCGAGTTGTGCCTGTCCTGTTCCTGTTCCTGTTCGTGTTCCCTTGGATTTGGATTATTCGTCACCTGGGATTCTCACCGCACCACTTCACCGTCTGCACTGGAACATCTGACCATCGGGGTCCCTGCGTTACCATCCTGTCTCAGCTGTTATTTGTTCCTTGTTCAGTCACTTCAATAAATGAGTATACTTGCAATTGCTTCCTCATCTTTTACCGTTACAGAACGATCTGACCGTAAACATGGAAGCAGCGAGTGGATCCTCCAGTCCAATGGAAGATTTTCTGAATCAATGCATGAAGAGGATGGACACGCAGGAGAAGAATCTCCATGAGACAGCTCGCGCTGTTCAGGCTCTGGTAACGCAGGTGTCCGGGCTCACCCAGCAGCTACAACAACCACAGGGTCCCGCTGCGCCACCCGCACCGCCGATTCCCCCACCACCATCAGCGGACCCATCCCAGTCAGAGCCCCGCCTGCCGATCCCGGAGGCTTACGCAGGTGAACCCAATTACTGCCGATCTTTTCTGACCAGATGCTCTATGCATTTTTCTCTGCAGCCCCGTACTTTCCACGACGAGCGAACCAAGGTCGCGTTTGTTCTGGCGCTTCTGACTGGGAAAGCGGCGCTTTGGGGAACGGCGGTGTGGGAGAATCAGGAAGAATGCTGCTCCTCGTTCCAGAGGCTCTCCGAAGAAATGAAACAGGTGTTTGACCGTTCCGTGTCCGGACGTGAGGCTGCCAGAGTATTAGCCGACCTTCAACAAGGAGAAAGATCCGTATCTGACTTTTCGATCGAGTTTCGCACTCTGGCAGCCGAGAGCCAATGGAACGAGGAGGCGCAGTGGGACATGTTCCTGCATGGGCTGGCTGACCGCGTCCAACGAGAAATCTACGCCATGGACCTTCCGGCCAGATTGAGTGATCTCATTGCCCTGGCGATAAGAGTGGATGGTCGTCTTTCTCGAGCTGATCGACGTCTTCAGTCCCAGCGGGTCCCGGGAGGGATCGAGGGACAACGATCCAGAGAGAGGGACGCGGTCAGCCCCGTCGAAGATCACGAGCCCATGCAGGTGGGTCGAGTCCGGCTTTCCCGGGAGGAGAAGGAAAGGCGGAGATCCCTGGGCCTTTGCATGTACTGTGGGAGAGCGGGACACTTTGCTTACAGCTGTCCGTTAAAAGGCCCAGCCCGGCAGTAAATATGAGGCTACTGTCGGGTGGGATCTCTGCCGAGAAGACCTCATCCACATCTACTCTCCTTCCGGTAAGGCTCCGATGGTCCTCTCACCTTCACGACTGTCGAGCACTTCTGGACTCTGGGGCTGAAGGTAATTTCTTGGACTACACTTTTGCACTCAAGTTTCAAGTTCCCCTCAGATCCCTCACACATCAGATAGCAGTTCACGCTCTCAACGGTCAAGAACTCCCCACCATTTCACTTGCCACCGAAGACATCACCCTCATCACATCAGGCAACCACACTGAAACCATCTCATTCTACATCATGGACACTCCTCTTGCACCCATCGTCCTTGGTCATCCCTGGCTCACCCGTCATAACCCCAGAGTGGACTGGTCATCACAATCTGTGTCTTCGTGGAGTAGCTTTTGTCATAAGTCTTGTCTAGTGTCTGCCTGTCCGTCTGTTTCTGTCCCTGTGTTTCAGGAGGAGACAGTGGAGTTATCTAACGTGCCCGCGGAGTACCTGGACCTGAAGGAGGTGTTCAGTAAGTCTCGGGCTGCTTCTCTTCCTCCGCATCGTCCCTATGACTGTGCTATAGAGTTATTACCAGGTACGTCTCCGCCTAAGGGCAAGTTATATTCACTCTCTGTTCCAGAGAGAGAGGCCATGGAGAAATACATTTCTGATTCTCTAGCAACGGGGTTCATCCGTCCTTCCTCTTCTCTAGCGGGGGCGGGATTCTTTTTTGTGGGGAAGAAGGATGGGTCGCTGCGACCTTGTATTGACTACCGGGGGTTGAACAACATCACGGTAAAGAATACTTATCCTTTGCCGTTGATGTCTTCAGCTTTCGAGAGGTTGCAGGGAGCATCTATCTTTACGAAATTGGATTTACGAAACGCTTATCATTTGGTCCGCATCAGGGAGGGGGATGAGTGGAAGACCGCTTTTAACACCCCCAGGGGGCACTTTGAATACTTGGTTATGCCTTTCGGCCTTTCCAACTCCCCAGCGGTCTTCCAGGCACTTGTCAATGACGTGTTACGAGACATGGTCGATCAGTTCATTTATGTCTACCTGGATGACATATTGATTTTTTCTTCGTCTCTCCAGGAACATGTGCAACACGTCCGACAAGTGCTTCAGAGGTTGCTAGAGAATGGGCTTTTTGTCAAGGCGGAGAAATGCGTTTTTCATGCACAGTCTGTTCCTTTCTTAGGTTACATCATCTCGGTTGAGGGAATGCGCATGGATCCTGAGAAGGTTAAGGCTGTGGTGGATTGGCCAAACCCAGATTCCCGTAAGGCCCTACTGAGGTTTCTGGGGTTCGCCAATTTTTACCGGCGTTTTATTCGCAACTTCAGCCAACTAGCCGCACCTCTGACCGCCTTGACCTCCCCCAGTACTACGTTCAGGTGGTCAGACGCAGCCTCGGCTGCGTTTGCCAAACTGAAGGGTTGCTTTGTTTCAGCCCCTATTCTGATAACCCCTGATCCATCACGTCAGTTCGTGGTGGAGGTCGATGCGTCAGAGGTGGGGGTAGGTGCAGTGTTATCCCAGCGTTCTCCTTCAGACGACAAGATGCATCCTTGCGCGTTTTTGTCACATCGTTTATCCCCTGCCGAACGTAATTATGACATTGGCAACAGGGAGTTGTTGGCAGTCAAGTTAGCATTGGAGGAGTGGCGCCACTGGTTAGAAGGGTCGGGGGTACCTTTTATCGTCTGGACCGATCACAAGAATTTGGAATACATTCGGACTGCTAAAAGATTGAACTCCAGGCAGGCTCGGTGGGCTCTTTTTTTCGGTCGTTTTGACTTTACTCTCTCGTACCGCCCGGGTTCTAAGAACATCAAACCCGATTCTTTATCGCGCATTTTTGACCGTTCCGAACGCCCGTCTACTCCCAAGTGCATTTTACCAGAGAATCTATTCATCTCTTCACTCACATGGGAGGTCGAATCGAAGGTCAAGAGAGCCTTAGAAGGGGTAACGCCTCCGACTCGTTGTCCACCGAACCGTTTATTTGTGCCTGAGGGTCTACGGTCCAGCGTCATTCAGTGGGGTCATTGCTCCAATGTGGCTTGCCATCCAGGAGTTAATCGTACTCAATTTTTAGTCAAGCAACGATTCTGGTGGCCTGGTATGGCTCGTGACGTTCACAGTTTTGTTTTGGCTTGTTCAGTCTGCGCCATGGGTAAGACTTCCAATCGGCCCCCGGATGGGTTACTTCAACCGCTGCCGGTGCCTTCGAGACCCTGGTCCCATATCGCTCTAGATTTTATCACCGCCCTCCCACCCTCCCAGGGTCACACGGTAGTTTTAACCGTGGTGGACCGGTTCTCGAAGGCGGCCCATTTCATTCCCTTGCCCAAATTACCCTCAGCCAAGGAGACAGCGTTGATTGTCGTTAACCACGTCTTTCGGCTTCATGGCCTCCCGACAGACGTGGTTTCTGACAGAGGACCCCAATTTGTGTCCAAATTTTGGAGAGAGTTTTGTAGACTTCTGGGGGCGACTGTCAGCCTGTCCTCCGGGTTTCATCCCCAGAGCAATGGTCAGACCGAACGAGCCAACCAAGATTTGGAAAGAACGTTGCGATGTTTAGTGTCCAAGAATCCTTCCTCTTGGAGTCAGCAACTGTCTATGGTGGAGTACGCCCACAACACGTTGCCAGTGTCATCCACGGGCCTATCACCGTTTGAGTGTAGTGTAGGGTACCAGCCACCTATTTTTCCTAGTCTGGAATCCGAAGTCGCGGTCCCCTCCGCCCACGCCTTTGTCCAGAGGTGTCACCGCACTTGGACTAGAGCCCGTGAGACTCTACTCCAAGTGGGGGCACGCACCAAGGCCAAAGCCGATCGCCACTGGCGTAGGCCTCCCGTATATGTCGTCGGTTCCAAAGTGTGGCTTTCTACTAAGGACATTCCGCTCCGCTCCGTTTCCAATAAACTTGCACCCAAATTCATTGGCCCGTTCTCTGTCACTAAAATCATTAGTCCGGTGACAGTCCGCCTCAATCTTCCCCCAGTGTACAGGAGGATTCATCCCGTCTTTCATGTGTCTAAAAATAAACCCGTTTTTTTTGCACGCATTAATCCGCCAGCCCCGGTTCCCCCCCCGCCGCGACTCGTAGATGGGGAAACTACTTATTCGGTTAATCGTGTTCTGGACTCGAGGCGAAGGGGACGCGGATTTCAGTACTTGGTGGACTGGGAAGGTTACGGTCCGGAGGAGAGAAGTTGGGTACCTGCTAGAGACATTCTGGATCACTCCCTTATCGATGATTACAATCGACAGGTAAGGGAGCCTGGGAACGCCAGGAGGCGTTCCTAGGGAGGGGGGTACTGTCACGGTTCATAAGTCCATTGTCTTCTTCTTGTCTCGTGTTCTGTTGTCATGTGTGTGTTGTGCATTGATTGTGTGGGCGGGTTGTCTGATCAGCGATCATCAACAATTAAGCTCATCACTCCCGTCACCAGCTGCAGCTCATCTCATCACCCCATAAATACTCACCACTTTCTCATTTCCCCTGTCAGATCGTTGTATGTGGTTTCCCGGTTGTGTTCCCAGTCTTCGTGTCGAGTTGTGCCTGTCCTGTTCCTGTTCCTGTTCGTGTTCCCTTGGATTTGGATTATTCGTCACCTGGGATTCTCACCGCACCACTTCACCGTCTGCACTGGAACATCTGACCATCGGGGTCCCTGCGTTACCATCCTGTCTCAGCTGTTATTTGTTCCTTGTTCAGTCACTTCAATAAATGAGTATACTTGCAATTGCTTCCTCATCTTTTACCGTTACAAGAGGAGGGTCTAAAGTATCCAAGAATCACTCTAGCCACCGTAGGCCAAAAAGACTGCAGATAACACCATAACTTCACCGTCATAAAAGGTCTAGTTTTGCCATTCATACTAAATAAGTCACACACACACATATATATATATATATATATATATATATATATATATATATATATATATATAATGTTCTATGTCAATGCAAGTGAATCAACAATGTTTGAATCAAAAGGTAATAAGGGTTAAGAGTTTAGAGATACTTTGCTTACAGGGTATACACTTTTTCCCAGGGTCCTTCATCTAAACTATCTCCTGTTCCTCGACAAGGTGCAAACTCCCTAGGTCCATAACCCTAGTCAATGCAAATTCCTATTATAAGTTCATGCCCCACATTGGGGGATGCTTTGTCTTGGTCTGGGTATTTAAAGAAATATATTGATTATCTTTGAATTGATTTTGTAATTGTAATTGTTACATCTGGATTTATTCTGACTTATTCTGAAATTATTAACTTTAGTAGATTACGTTAAGTCCATAACACCACAAATTTATGCTCAGGTTAGTAATGGACTAAAATCCAGCTAGTTGGAGCAGAGGACCACGCCGACTGAAATTTCAGAGCTCAGACTAACACATTGGCATTAGTCATGTATACTTAGGCTAATAATGGGTTTTCCATTTAGAGCAACAGAGTGTTGTTAGACCAATCTAAATAGAGTGAGCCTCAACCTCTGATTATTGTAATATTATTCTAAGTGTACATGGGAACCCATTGCATGATTATACAAAGTTACGATTAGAGGAAGTTAAGTTGGTCAGCTTGGTTCTATGGTCGTGACCTCTGGTTAGATATAATCTTACCTTAATTAAGTGTGTTCAGATTTATGGGGACTAAATCATATATTCTAGAATGAGCAAGTAGAGTACGGTCGTCTAGAATATTAGTCAATCGCATCTGTCTAATGACCAAGACTGACGAGTTTGTGATTATGAGATAGTATACCCGGCCGGTGCGAGACTCAACGTGTTATAGGAATCCGGATAAACGGGTGTAATTTCAAAAAAGAGTTAAATAGAATGTTTCTTTTTTGAAACACTTTGAAACACAACATTCTAACCTAAATTTGAGGTTGTGATAAAATGGAGTCAGATAAACATTTAATTGGAATTAAATTGCCACACTGAAAAGACAGAACGTGCAGGAAACCTTCACCGGCTTTTCGGAATCTGTTGTTGGACCGATTGGGCGGGCCTTACAAAAGCTGGAAGTGACATCTTTGAGCCATGTTCAAATGTTGGCAAGTTCTATTTTCATGTAACATTCATAATTTGTTTTTTATTCATCCTTGACAAGATTTGTCAAACATAGCATGACTACCATGTCACAGAAAATAAAAATAAAAATGTTTGTTTATATTTTTGTACTATTTATAGGCAAGTCATGGTTACACTTTATTGTTGGCTATCACTAACTGACACAATCATTTTTGATAAAAAAAATTTTTTTCAAAGATTTTAAGGAATATTGATGTTGTTTATGTTTTATTGTATGTTTGTGAAAGAGGACAACAGTAAAAGAGTTAATAATTTTAGCATGTTAATGAAATATTTTTTTAAAATATTACAATACTGTTCTGAAAATCCATTTCCATTAAAAGGTTCTGAAAAATATTTGCATTCTGTGGACAAGCCAAAAAATGATATCCTTTCTCATCTGTTGTTTTTATAGTTTTATTTTTCACTCAGCACTCAGTTGCAAGAGATCAAAATTCGAAAGCATCCAGAAGTCATTCCAGTAATGGTTGAATAAACTGCCTTTAGTGCAGGAGTGTATCTTCAATGAAGGCGGACCAAAAAGCAACCTTGAGTTTCGTTTCATGTGAATGTGAGAGGGAGGCAACTCACCGTGGAGGAACCCGTCCACTTCCTGCTGTTCAAATAATGCAGAAAATACGACAGCCCCTTTATGAAATCACTCGTTGAGAGCATTCCAGTAAATGACTGGCTGAGTGAGAACAGCGTTAGAAATAAACGACATCAAGGGATAAAAAGAGGAGGATGGAGAAACAAAACTGTAAGAAGAGACAGCTGAGGGGATCGTCCTCCCTCTGCACATCAGAGAAGAAGAAACAAGCCAAGAGACAAAAGTGCCCCAGTGAGTCTAAAGCATTTTTACTAGTAAAATGACAAGACAGTATAATAAATCAGGCATGTCCTTTGAAATATGAAGAGGTGTACTTTACGCTAACTGATTTGATTGTACTTGTTTCAGAATCGGGACAAAACAATTCTCAACTTCCTGTTACATGTGGTTATAAAGAGGGCATCTTGCATTTGAAGAAATATAATAACAGTAGGTGCAGAAACGTTTCTGTTAAAGAATGCAGTAATGTTTATGAGGAGCTAAATTGTTGAATGTCTCAAGATTGTTATTATGGATTATTATCTAACATTCAAAAGCTCTGAAACAAGTCATTCCAATAGTGGTTGAATAAACTCTTTCTGTCCTTAGAACAGGAGTGCATCTTCAGTGAAGGCCAGTGGTTCAAGCCCACTGAGTTTGAGAGGTTTGGGATGATGGACAGGAACAAAAAGTGGAAAACCAGCATCCTTAGCACTGGGATTCCACTCCAGAAACTCATAGAGGTACATAAGATTGGTTTCTATACATAATCAATACTAACAGTTTCAACTAATGCACTTGAGTGCAATTATAATTACCTTCTTTTTTTATCATGGCCTTGGTGATTAGTGAGTCAGAATTCATTTGAGAAATTCCAGTTAAATAACAGTTCCCTGATATGAAAATGGACACAGGGAAGACAACATAACAATAATGATGACATATATGTTCATGACATATTCTGAATTTGTTCCATTTTCTATTCATAGGATGGTTTTCTTACATCTAAAAACTTTGTGAAAAGCAAGGTTCAGGACGCACAGGTTTGGCTGCTATTGGATTGTTTTCCGATTTGATGAAGGATTTACAGGGATAGTTCACCAAAAATTAAAATCCTGTCATTATTTACTCACCCTCAAGTTGTTCTAAAACTGCATGAAGTTATTTTCTTCTGCTGAACAAAAAAGAAGACAAGTATATGTACAAACAGTTGCTGGTCCCCGTTGACTAAAATAATATACACTCACCTAAAGGATTATTAGGAACACCATACTAATACTGTGTTTGACCCCCTTTCGCCTTCAGAACTGCCTTAATTCTACGTGGCATTGATTCAACAAGGTGCTGAAAGCATTCTTTAGAAATGTTGGCCCATATTGATAGGATAGCATCTTGCAGTTGATGGAGATTTGTGGGATGCACATCCAGGGCACGAAGCTCCCGTTCCACCACATCCCAAAGATGCTCTATTGGGTTGAGATCTGGTGGCTGTGGGGGCCATTTTAGTACAGTGAACTTATTGTCATGTTCAAGAAACCAATTTGAAATGATTCAAGCTTTGTGACATGGTGCATTATCCTGCTGGAAGTAGCCATCAGAGGATGGGTACATGGTGGTCATAAAGGGATGGACATGGTCAGAAACAATGCTCAGGTAGGCCGTGGCATTTAAACGATGCCCAATTGGCACTAAGGGGCCTAAAGTGTGCCAAGAAAACATCCCCCACACCATTACACCACCACCAGCAGCCTGCACAGTGGTAAGGCATGATGGATCCATGTTCTCATTCTGTTTACGCCAAATTCTGACTCTACCATCTGAATGTCTCAACAGAAATCGAGACTCATCAGACCAGGCAACATTTTTCCAGTCTTCAACTGTCCAATTTTGGTGAGCTTGTGCAAATTGTAGCCTCTTTTTCCTATTTGTAGTGGAGATGAGTGGTACCCGGTGGGGTCTTCTGCTGTTGTAGCCCATCCGCCTCAAGGTTGTGCGTGTTGTGGCTTCACAAATGCTTTGCTGCATACCTCGGTTGTAACGAGTGGTTATTTCAGTCAAAGTTGCTCTTCTATCAGCTTGAATCAGTCGGCCCATTCTCCTCTGACCTCTAGCATCAACAAGGCATTTTCGCCCACAGGACTGCCGCATACTGGATGTTTTTCCCTTTTCACACCATTCTTTGTAAACCCTAGAAATGGTTGTGCGTGAAAATTCCAGTAACTGAGCAGATTGTGAAATACTCAGACCGGCCCGTCTGGCACCAACAACCATGTCACGCTCAAAATTGCTTAAATCACCTTTCTTTCCCATTCTGACATTCAGTTTGGAGTTCAGGAGATTGTCTTGACCAGGACCACACCCCTAAATGCATTGAAGCAACTGCCATGTGATTGGTTGATTAGATAATTGCATTAATGAGAAATTGAACAGGTGTTCCTAATAATCCTTTAGGTGAGTGTACTATGGAAATCAATGGGGACCAGAAACTGTTTGGTTACCTACATTCTTTAAAATATCTTTTGTGTTCAGCAGAAAAACAAAGAAATTCATACAGGTTTAGAACAACTTGAGGGTGAGTAAATAATGACAGAATTTTCATTTTTGGGTGAACTATCCCTTTAACCTTTCTAGACTGAAACTATTACATGTGACATACGTTAAGAGTGACCAAGATGTTCATCAACATTTCTCCTTTTATGTTCTGCAGAAGAAGAAAAAGCCTGTGGTTGTGGAACAACAGGGTGTGTAAATTATGACAGAATTGAAAATAGAAAATAAATATTCCTTTAAATAATAACTTACAACAGTTATTCAGAAAGATATTTAATAAAATATTCTGTTTCCTGAGTATTCTGTTTGTGTATTTGTTGTAGAATCAGATGAAAAGGAAAATCAAGATGATGATGATGATAGTGATGATGGTGGTGGTGATGATGATGATGATGATGGTGGTGATGATGATGATGATGGTATTGACATGAGCGTGTTTGAACGTCCTACCCTACCTGTTACCTGCGGTTCTGGCTCTGGCATCCTACACAAATATCGCTTTGCCACAGGTGTGTGAGTGAGAATAATTATTTTGAATAATTATACAAATTATACTTACTATAACAAAGTTAAAGTTCAGGGAAGAAATTGGAGGGAACTGACAAATGTAACTTTTAATCACCAAATAAACAAACAACACAACGAAAATAAAGCGGCAGCACCTCGCAGATGACTGCGTATAAATATAATAAAACACCAAAATAAATTTCAGGCCTTCATGGTCCTCTTTCATCCTTCACTGTCGTCGCTCCTCCTTTTATCCTCCCAGAGCTCCACAGTGGGACTCGACACCGGTGTGGTGGGCAGGTGATGCTTATTATAGCACTAGCGCCACCGGTCTTGCTCCTTTCCCACGGCTCTCGACCCCGCCCTGCTTACCACACTAACTAAGTGTTTCATAAGACAACATATTGACAATGAATGTAAATACAGTGCTTGACTGGAGTGATACAAGACTTTTGCACTCAGTTTTGTCTTTTTTTTTCAGGGCGTTGTGGGAGATGCATAAGAACAGAGAACTCCTGGCTGAGCCCAGGGGATTTCATCAGATTGAACAAACCAGATGGAAAATGGAGGAAAGACATTGTTGCCCATGGAATGCCCCTTGGAAAACTTATAACGGTAAAAGAAAATATATCATATTAAGCTACAGTATTAACAGACAAGGCGGTCACATTGGGCCGTGATGACCGGGCCCTTCAGAGTCCCCATGAAATCAAAAGTTTTTGGGCTTTTAGTATGAATATGTTAGTCTTAAGCCCGGGATACACCAAGCCAACAATCGGCCGCCAGGCATTGTCGGGCTGTTTTTGAGCATCGGTGTGTTTTTCGGTGCGTTGGCTCTAGTCGGACAACGTCAGGGTTTTTTTTGGGCCGATTCAGCATGTAGCATCGCCGTCGGGAGGAGAGAGAACTCAGATTGGCTGTTCAGCTTAGTGAATTAGTCAGTGCACGAGAATAATAGCAAAATAGCGAGCAAAGAAGTCAAGACAGTACAGACAGAAGGCTGTTCAAATTTTACGTCATCTTACCAGAGGGTTCCTTGGCGAATATTTTAATATTAACATGAGCGGAGTGGAATGAAGAAAGTGATCAGCAGGATTGATATTCAAAACGGTAAGAACGCGCTGCTTTGTTTATGGTTTGTGTATCTGCATCTTTCAGTGTCGTTTTCCCTTTTTGAATGATGAATATAGACAAATATATCTGCAGAAATAGACGGTTCTCTTATTTACAAGCAGGCGCAGAACACGCAGGCTTGCTGACAGTCGGCTGTAGTTCTTTCGTGTGTTCAAGTGCAGCTTTTTTGCCCCGATGCAAGGCGACAACACAGTCAGCTTTCATCTGCGCTAGTTCTTTGGCGTCAGTTTGGTGTGTCCCTATACCTTTACTTTTATCTATACGCTAATGTACTCCAAAACAATGACAAAATTAGCATTTAGAAAATATAAGCATTCAAAACTTACTGTTCACATTCAGTCAGTCACGCTCGACGTTACGTGGACTGGCGTCTGGATACCATTCACCTTTCAAGAGAAAGAGTAAATGTCTACAAGAAAGAAAAGAGCAAACAGCAATTTGAATTGCTAACAAGGAGAAAAATTGAATTGCTACTCCGAAAACAGCCATTTTAATTGTTATTGCTTGCAGCTTGTCGTGGTATCTCTCTGCCGGTGTGAAGGCGCATCCAGCAGTGTCTCACATCCAACCTTGCTGTGCACAGAAGAGTGCAGTGTTTCACCCCTTGGTGCTTCGGCATTCAGAGCAGTTTCCCTAAAAGAGCAAGATGTTTTCAAGATGTCTTTTTTTCTGTGTTTCTGGATGCGGTCGTTTCCTGACTTCATCTGATGGCAACGATCACTGTTTCTCATGCCTGGGCAAACAGCATGCAGAGAGAGGATGGTGCATGCTATCACTGCGAGAGCATGTCCATGTTGGCATTGAGGTCATGACTCTCCTCCTTTAGTACGGAGGCACGAGTCCCCTCTGCTGCTACCCAGCCCCCTGCATCTTCTCATTGTAGAGCCATGGGTCTGGTTAGCACTCTGGGAGATATCTGAGTATCTGATAATCTGAGTGGGATTTTCTTCATCGGGCCCACCCCCACAAACCTCCCACTCCTCTAGCATGCAATGTTGGCATGGGTCCCTCACATGAGGCACCTTGTGTCTCATTCGGTTCTCCGGATCGGATGTCGATTGCTGCATCAGGGAGTGGGCTTCGGTCCTCTGGAGAGGATGAGGAAGCTGGGCTGCACCCCTCTGGGGTGGTTTCTCACGCTGAATCAGATTCAGAATTGACGGCCATGCTTTCCCGGGCCACTGCGGGCATCAGGGTTGAGTGGAACCCTGCACTGTCTCCCGAGCGCTCGCGGTTGGATTATTGGTATCTGGACACAATTCACAGTGCTTTTCAGCCTTTTCGGCCTATGCAAATATGCATTTCCCCCGGTGAGCCTTCTCGCACAAACACTGTGCAAGCTCAGGGAGGACGGGGAGCAGGTCTTGTTAGTTGTGCCGTAGTTGACACTATCACTTCAGCTAGAGCCCCGTCTACGAAATGTGCTTATGCTTCGCAGAGTGGTGTTTCCTGGCTGGAAGACCCCCGGAAATGCCCGAGCGGCTCTGTGCTTTCCTTCCTTGAAGGTGTATGTCGCTGCCATCGCAGCACATCACGATGTTGTTGATGGCAGGTCACTGGGAAAGCACAACCTGGTCATCAGGTTCCTGAGAGGCGCCAGGAAGTTAAATCTAAGTATCTTAAAAATCCAGCAATGCATGTACTCTTTTGATGACGAAATTCTGGTCACGAGCACTGTACGCTGACGCTTGTATACGCGTAAAAAGTGAAGTATACTTTGGCCTTAAGTTGTACCGTATCTTTCAACATATCCTCAAATGTTCATTATTGTTTATTTCGTGCTGTTACTCGGGGCTGCCAACTCTGGCTGCCAGAAAAGTGTTGTATTGGTAATGCTATTCCGAATTTAAAAGGTCACTTGTTATGAAATGAATCAGTTTTTTTAAATGAATTGTTCAAACAATGATTCAGTGATAAAAAGAGTGGTTAAATTCAGAATAGCATAGTGTTTATATTCTTATAATACACTATATATACTATATATACTCTCACTATATACTCTTATAGTACACTAGCCTAAATATAAATGTAACTTTATAAATCGTTCCCTTGGAATTATAAGGTTCTATCTGACATTTTTGTCAAAATTTAGTTATTCACATATTCTTATTCTGTGACCACTTCTTTACATTATGTGATGTTGTTTTTTAAGTTGTGTACATTTTGGAACTTTTTATTTAGAAAATAAAAAGGTTCTTTCTACACAGTCGAATGGAATGCAAAAACTTTAAAGCTCAATATCTCAAAACTGCTCAGAACGCAGATAGAACCTTATAATTCCAAGGGGACGAAATCAATATACACTCTTATATTCTTACATACTTTTAAATATCTTTGTATGACAGAAATAGTAAAAGTATGCTAGTATGCTATTTTAATTTCAGATATTCACTTGTTTTTTTTCCTGAATGAATTGATGTTTTTTGACATCTTGTTGCCACCTACTGGTGTTGACACCACTAATGCATGGACTACCAGTCTGTCTGGAACGCTGTCTGTGGGATGACAGCGGCCAATCAAGTTTTATTGCAATAAACACAATAGCCTATAATGTGTTTTCACATACTTTACAGAAAAGAGTTTTGGAACCACATACAGTCAACTGTGATCAAGAAGACCTAGTAAGAAATCATCAGTCACAATTACAGTCATATCAAAAACATCACATTTAAAATGTGTTTGAAGACGATACAGTTTTATTTCTTTATGAACTCTTGTCCCAGCAGAATGATGACGTGTGTTTCGTGTGTGACTCTGAGGGAGATCTCGTGTGTTGTGACGAATGTCCACGAGCTTTTCATTCACACTGTCACCTACCAGTTGTAGATGGAGACTCACCTGGGTGAGAGAGAGAGAAAACCTTTACCTGGTTTAGTCAAACTAAACAGTTAACGTGTGTAATATTGTGTGTTTTGTCTGTACTGAAGCCAGTGGAGCTGCACATTCTGTCTGATAAAGAATATGGAGGATTCCAGTCGAAAGACCCAGGGCGTTTTGAGCAGTCCAGTCTCTCAGTACACACTGGTAAAGTTTATGCAAAACGTTTTGTCTGTACAATGGAAGTCATTGGGGTCCAAAATAACATTTCTTTCATCGTTTAGACATTTAAATTTAAATAAAATAAATAAATAAAACTTGTGAGAACTATCCCTTTAACAATTTTGTTTGTCTGTCTTTTATAATTCAGCACTGCCAGTGTTTGCTGTTACACCTGCTACATGAGAGCATTACTGACCCCTGCACTAATGTAAAGCTTCTATTTGTTTTAGATTATTTAAAGTTGGAATGTAAATATATAGAATGTGACGTCTGCACTGATATTGTTCAGGTCCCAAGAAACAGTGAGAACATTTGTGGTCCCATGATGCTGGGCAGAGTGAAGCTGAACCTGGAGAATAATGATTATCAAACAGTGCAAAAGTTTGTCTCTGATATCGAATACGTTTTTCACCAATGGACTTCCAAAAGGGTGAGTTTCACTCGGGCTAGCAAATGTTACTAATGACAGGAGTCTTAAAAATGTGCTTATATATTGTCTTATTTTTATTGACTGAATTTGACATTGTTCTTTGTCTTCTTTGTAGGATAATGACTTCAGTAGAATGACCTCTAGGCTAAAGGAACTTTTTGAAACCATCTTTAGACTCCTATAACATCACACCGTAACAAGAGGTCCTTCGACGTGACATTTGTGTGAAGGCTATTGTACAATTTAGACTTCATTAAAAAAATAGTGCAGTTGTGAACAATCACTATTAATTTGTGAATGTGTTTCTCTCACTTGTGAGGTTATATGATACTATGGAAGCTTGTTTCAACACATATCTAATATATCTTGAAATGTATTTATATCTTGCAATTCTGACTTTATTTCTTGCCATTCTGCAAACTTGCTAAATGCAAGTGTCTGACCATAAAGCCACAATACTAACTTTGACAACAAGGTGTTAATCATTTAAAAAATACTTTTTCCTGAAAAGTAGCGGTTTCTGGTTTCAAAACACACCACGCTGGATAGAATCTGCCATGATAAAATATCCTTGGATAAACTCCTGCGATCCAACAGCTAATGCCAACACATTGCCTCCACACTGCATATTGCATTTCACTCATGTTGGATGTCACATTTGCATAGGCTGTAATATTTGAATTCACGATTGGCTGACTGCCAAATTAAAATCTTAAACAGAACGATAAACAGGTTAATGATAGATTCTATTCGGAACATTTAAAGTTGATTTCATTTTCGTTTTTGTTCCTGTTAAAATTTAGTTTGTTTCCGGGTTTTGTTTTCGTTCCTTGAATCAATTCACAGCCGAGGGCCTACATTTATAGCAATATACTGAAGGGTGTGGATTTTGGAATAAACTGTTGCTTCAATGTATATGTAATAATTGATTATAATCAAAGTATTCATCAATATTTTTCCTCTAAATATCACACGAGTTGAATGACTACTCTAGGCTTGTGAGATTTTACTTTGTTATAGAAGTTACCAGTGTGATCACTGAAATGTTCTTTTCATGTATTCTCTAATGTCTGTATTTGATATGAATGCAGTGACAGTGCTTGCTCATTTAGCCCAGCTTCCAGAAATGAAATATGGAAAGATGTTTTGTTTTGTTTTAGAAAGGTCTTCAACATGTGTCAATACATTCATCTGTTTTTGGGTACTCAGACAACTATGGTCACAGGGGCCAATGAAGTCTATAGTTTAAGGGACCATCTCTTTGTTAAAGCCTTAGTTTCCAGTTAGACTAAATTGTAGCTCTCCTTGAGAGAAAGAACGTATTATCTTGATGTTTTGAGAATACTCTCCTGTTTATAGTTAGAGCCTGGCCAAATCCAACCTTGAGGAAGCTCAGGTTGGTGTGTGTGTGTGTGTTGGTGTGTGTGTGTCAGGTCGGTGTGTGTGTGTTAGTCTTCTTGGTTACAGGTTAAGGAACCACTGGCATTATTGGAGATTGACTAAGTTGTTGTTCTGGACATGCTGGCGCTCTGCAACCCAAATCTGCGACCTAAAAGGTCACGACGTGCCTAACTTCAGGATCCGAGTGTCAGCTGCATAATCGATGAAGATATGCTTCAATCTATCTGTATATGTGTGGAAAATTACTATGTTTATCTATTCTTAGCCAATGAGAATCATTCAACCTGAAGCTAGGACGTAGCTTAGACCTTGGTGAAGGGTATACCTGCTGTGATCTTTGTAACTGTAAGGGGGGCGGCCTCCTGTGTGAGTCTTGAAGATGACTTCTGCTGATGAAACGGCAAATTATCTTCATTAAATCTTCTCTTTAATTTATTATAATTCTTACTCCGGGTCTTCAACATATCTGGTTCTGGGTCTTTGACTGTAAAACCCCTTACAATATTTTGTTATATTACCCTGGCATAAAAAAAAGAAAAGAAAAAAAAAGTCAACACTGCTGCCACCTCTGGATTTGTAATATTGTTTTGTCTGAGTGACACACACAAAAGTAAAGAATCATAACTACAAAACTATAAAGGAGAGTCAAAAGGTAGGTATCGTTTAATAGAACACTTTTCAAATTTTTGGAAAATATAAATTACATTACATTTGGAAATTCTCCTGCCAAGAAACTGCTGATAAAAGACAAAAAAATATATATATATAATTTTTTTATGATTTTGCATGTCTTTCTTATTTGACATGGAATAACTCAGGAAGGAAATAAGGTAGGAGGAAACATTTTTGGTGAAGTCCCTCTACATGTGAGCTGCATCTGGATCAAATTTTGTGGTGACTGCATAAAGTTTTCAAAAGTTACAGCATTTGTAACCAAGATAGCCTTTTTGTTCAGTCCTTGATGCCCCCTAATGGGCATTCCTCCATGAGGAATATTATGGGTGCTTCTCAATATCCCTCCTCATCTCCTCGCTCCTCCGTCCTCCATCCTCCATCCAATGACCCAGAAACCAATCGAGCTCAGCCATCTTGAAGGACATCTCAATTTTCTAATTGCACCGCGAGGAGTCGAGGAGTGAGGAGGCTTCCTGAGGAGTCATGAGCAATGATGCACAGGTGTATCCTATGCGCAGACGCGGCCTTACCTATGTTTCTACCGTTTCAATTGAAACCAAGGGGGGCCCCAACAGACCACCAACATCCCATTCATTTTCTCCGTAGGATATTGATTTTCAGCCATAATGTCTAAACCATCCAAGGTAGATTGACCACGAGCTACGAGGTTCTGAAAAGAAAGTTTATGCTCCTATAAAAGCCACAAAGTATGAAATCAACCTTGTTATTTGTGATCTTCTGGAGAAATACTACAATACCCACAATTCTAATCAAAACACTGACGTCTCTGATTGGTCGAACTCGCGCCACGGTTACCATGGCGACGTTTACCGCCCCTGTGAATGGCTTAGGCGATCTGAAGTATAATATCGGTAGTTTATGTGTTTATACCTTAAAATAGTATTATTTTAAAAAAATTCACTCATTCACTCATTTTGGCGCCCCTATGGATGAGTGGCGCCCCTAGCATTTGCCTATTCCGCCTATGCCGCGGGCCGGCCCTGGTGGTGTGCACTGCGGCTGAATAACACTAACAAGTCCTCTCTATTCAATAGTCTGCTGAAGTTACGTTAGCTAATCCAACGTTATACAGGCGACATACAATAGCTTGATCAGTCAAACACGAAAGTGACGTGTCAAGCTGTCTCTCCCTCTCCAACTGTTTGAAGAACGCGGACATGTGATTCCGCTTTGCGAATTGCAAATCAAGCAGTGATTGACAGCGCTCTGATCCAATGGCGTTGGGCATTGTCAGATTGACAGTAAATCTAGCCCAATGATGTTGGCAATCATATTCCAGGGGGGGCCTGTGCCACCCCTCTAGACTCGCCCCTGATCACTCGAGCGTCATGTAATGAAATCAGCTCAAATGAGGGGAATGTATAATTAATAATTAATCATTCATAATCAATAATTAATCATACTGGTTATGATTCATTACCTACACATTTTAAATCGCCCAAAAAGGGAATACATAGCCCATATATTTGTATCTCTATATATAGATAATTAACCACAACGAATTACAATCAATTATGAATATACAGATGGGCTATAGATCAAATTTGTGAATGCCTACGAAATTAATGTCACATCGAATAATTTGTTCGTCCTCCAAACGAATCATGCGATTTTTTTATCGATTCTCAAGGAGGATTCTTCTTATAAACTCTCAAGAAAGGCTATCCCTCTGGCCATGAAGGAATAACTTTCTTGTTTTATAAGATTATTAACTTGTAGGCTGATCACACTTTATAAAGCTTGTAGCTAAGATCGCACATTTAAGAGGCTTTGTTCTATGAGCAGCAAACAGAGACAATCAAGCGTATAATGGGTTTTTAATAAATGAAACTATAAACATACAACTACATCTAACAAAGAATACATATATGAGTATAATGAAAGTAAATAAATAAAGAAAGAGCAGATCACAGAATGGCAAACATATCACAAACAATGAACCTTTGAGAACCAGCAAAGAATCAAAATCACTTTAAGCAGGGGCAGATAACCTTAACGCATTTAAACCTTGAAAAAGATAATACTTGCATTGATCTTTTGTTGCTGAGCAGGAATGCGTGTGTGTGAGTGTCCGTTCTCGGTGTGTCCGTTAGTTGGACGCGTTCTTTCGGGAGATCGTGTAGTTTGCGGGAAGTTCAAACAGCTTACTTGTAAGAGTTGCCAGAAACTTAGTTTAAAGTCCGTTTCTCTGGAAAATAGAGATGAGTGAACACGAGACTAAAACAAGGCAAGGAGCCGGAGATACGACTAATACAAAAACTAAGAAGCAAAAGTAAAACACAAAACAAAATGGAGAGCGGATAAACTTGAAGAAGAGGAGAGAAGACAAGACAAGACCAAACAAGAAGCGACTGATAATGTGTGCATCCTTCTTTAAAGGGGTCATATAATGCCATTTTTGTACAAGCTAATATGATTCTTTAGGGTCTAAATTAAAAGTTTGTAATATACTTTAATTAAAAATTCTCATTAGTATTGTAAGAAAACACTCATTTTACCTGGTCAAAAACAGCTCTGTTTTCAGCACGCCGTTTAAGTGCCTGCATCTTTAAATGATAATGAGCTTTGCTCACCCCACCCCTCTGTTCTGTGCGTACTGCGTACACAGTTTTAATAACACAATAACCATAACGCATTGTTCATTATAAACGTGGGATTATGAATTATATTGAGAACGTCGTACATAGAAAACATGCCGTAATGTACCTGAGTGTAAACAGCCGCATTCATCGTGAAGCGTGCAAGCGATTTGCAAAGATTAATATAAATATTAATATAAAGGTTAATAAAACGTTACACTCACTTCTTCTGGAGGTGCAGCAGGAACACGAATAGTTGGTACCGATCCTTTTTTCAGGAGCAGCTTCTTAGCAAAACCAGCCTTATAACGTTACTGACCCTCGTTTGTAAAGCAGTCTGGTGAAATGATTCGCGCAAACATGAAAGCATTGACATTGATCGTGGGGGAATATTCCCTTTGAAAACAAACTCAGCCACTGCGTCTTCAGCTGTACGGATTTAGGAACATCAAAATGACTGCTGTGTTCATTATTACACCCAAGCGCATTATTACACTCCAGCGTATCAACAATGGCCGTGCCGGTCTGCGCGGACTATGATTGACAGCTCACTCACGAGCGAGGGCGGGTCTGTGTTGAAACGCTGCTGTCAATCAACAATCATGGGAGGGGCATCGATTTTGTGACGTCACAAAATCGAACGGCTTGATTTGAGAGCGGGGAAAACATACAAGGAGATTAAAAAAAAAAAAACACTGGATGGATTTTTATCATTTTATGATGGTTGTGTACAGGCACTGCCAACACACATTTCAGTACAATCAACTTGTAAAAGTGCATGTACCATTATATGACCCCTTTAAAAAGTTCGAAGTCCACTCCTTTCCTGGGTGGTCAGACCGATCAAATTAAGCAATGTTTGAGTGGGAAAGTGTTTCTTTGTCTCTGCTTGACGGCCTAATTTGCATGGTTTATGACGGTGTTAGGCTTCATCATTTCTACTCCAAATGATGGTAAACAGAGTATAATACATTTTATTATAACCTACTACATATATTTAGCTTAGGCACACCGAGAGGTTTAATTCGGTAAGATTGCTATATCTGGAAAATACAAACATAGAGATACATCTTTATTCTCTAAAATAAGCACTTAGAGTTCAACTAACACAACTAGGGAAATCATAACTATGCCAATATAAGGGGCTAATCATACATGCATACAGGAATACATCATATACACTTTTGAATCACTTATATTCTGAATTAAATGCAAAGAATGTTTGTGTGTGCGTATTGTGGCATCTGGAGAGGGCTTTTCAAGCCACCTGGACTTGGAGTACTGTGGGGGGTGGGGGTAAAATTGATAGTAATCTGTTTGAAGCTCACAGGGGAGTTTAGAGGTGTTTCTGTTAAACTTCCACTCGGCCACGAACGTGTCAAAGGGGCAATTTGATTCAGACTCATCGGAGCTAAGCTGTGATTTACATTTATGAGGTCGATGGTCAAAAGCATTTCTGAATCTTAAAATGACAAGTCATCGTGAGTTTGTCCATACGCTACAGTCACTTCATAGCGTCATCAGCTGTGCTCAAAGGATCTGCCCTTATGTTGTTGAAGTTTGTTTATTTAAGAAATTCAGGGGGCCTTTTGTTGCGCTTGTGATAACACGTCGTAGGTCACATCTTCAACATGGCAGATGTCCGGATCGCATTCATACTTAACGTGATCAGGCTATAAAATACCTATGCTGCGTCTCATTTCGCCTACTTATACTATGCCCTAAAAGTATGTACTCTTTGTGTAAAAGAAAAAAGTGCATACTTTTGAGTGTGTAGCAGAAGAGTAGACAAGCTTTGGGACATACTGTTACTCTCTGTCGCTTAGTTACACGCATCCGGTCATGCAAACCCACCCCTGTCAATCATCTTATCAAAGATAAAATACTCCACGTTTCATTTCCTATGTAGTGGAGACAAATCCAGAAGCACTTTGATCTGCAGTCATGGTTCTTTCATGCAGAGAACTCTCCTCATATCATCATGATGCATTTAAAAGTTAATGGCCAAACAGATCTTTATAAAAGTCCACATTGTTATTGCAGATGAAATATAACACGGATAACATTAAATAAATATTTTTCTATCAGGTTAAACTTTGATTAGTCACTCAAACCTTTAGGCTAACCTCTCACTGTCGGTTGCGCATATCCGCCATGTTTTTTGTAGTTTTTAACACTTTTTACTCGTGTTTGTAGTTCCTCCTCCGAAGCGCAATGGGTTGTGAGCAATATTAGCTGTTAGAGTGTGCATGGATCCACATTTTGAAAATCCACTGTGCTGCCTTATGGCAGTCTGTAATTTAATAAATTAGTTAAATGGGTTAAAATGTTTAAAAAGCATTTCTAAAAGTTTCTTGTAGTATTTCATGTTTATTTGTAAGTTTTATTTAAAAATATTAGCGGACAATTTAATTTCCGCTTCTGCCGCGCTAACTTCCGGTTTCGGTTTCATGGTAAACAGAGCAGGCGGAATCCAGCATTACACGGTCAGCGATCTGTCGCCATTCTCTCTAAAGCTCTGACAAGGCAATGCCGTAAGTTTATATATGTGTTTATAAGGATCTTAAGTAATGTATTTTTGTATTGTCTGATTGGGAAATGCACTTTAAAGCGCCGATGTATGACTTTAGTTTCGTCTGTATAGAGCTCAGTTTTTCTAAGAGCATGTTGTGTATGCTTTCAGTTTTCACCATCTGGAGAAGAAATTAAAATGCAAAAACGTCCCTTGTGGTCCTGGTCTTCTTCAGTGGTTTATCTACGTGTTCATTTGGCAACATAACAGTGAAAAGGCAGCATTAAGAGCTTCATCGTGGTCAAAATGGCAGCTAGCAACAGATCTGCTACAAATGCTTCAAGTCTTTCATCCTCATCTGCAAGCAGTGCCGCTCGTGCTCGAGCCAAAGCAGAAGCCGCTAGGGTAAGAGCCTCATATGCAAGCAAGGAAGCACAGTTAAAAGTGGAAAAGGTGAAAATCGACACAGAGCTACAGGTGCTAGAATTACAAAGAGAAGCAGATGCCGCAGTAGCTGAGGCAGAGGTGCTAGAAGAAGCAGAGGCAATACGAGATGGGCATGAGAGCCGAAGATCAGAATCAGATAGAGTTAAAAAAGAAAGAACATGTGAATATGTGAAATCTCAAATGAATGTGAATAAACATAATGACCCCGCTCCAGTCACCTGCAACCGAAGTGTTGAAATAGAGGGCACATTCATCACATGGAATCCTTCTGAAAACGACGTTTCAGACGCAGAGACTTCACCTGTTAACACTCGGCCCAAGCGCCACAACCAACACACATCCGTGACTATCCAAACCAAACCCTCCTCTCCTAAAGGTGAGACTAAACCAAAAAGTAAACAAACAAAGAACGCACTCAACCCATTCTCCAGCCCTTTCGTGCCTCTTTACAACTCACCTGGTAGCACGTCACACCAAGCAGAGCCACTTGCACAATATATGGCACGCCGTGACCTCATCACTTCAGGTCTATACCAATATGATGACAAACCAGAGAACTTTAGAGCGTGGCTCTCCTCATTTACCGGGGCTACAGCAGACGTTCACCTCACGCCAACACAAGAGCTCGATTTGATGACAAAATGGTTAGGAAAGGAGTCAAGCAGTCAAATTAAACGCATTCGCTCTGTGTATGTCAATAACCCTGCAGTAGCTTTACAGAAAGCATGGGACAGACTCCAAGAGTGTTATGCGGCTCCTGAAATCATCGAAAAATCGCTCTTCCAGAGATTGGACAGTTTTCCTAAAATTACAGCAAAGGATAATGTGAAACTGAGGGAACTTGGGGATCTGTTACAGGAGATTCAAGGAGCAAAAGAGGATGGGTATCTGCCCGGTCTTCTTTATCTTGACACGTCACGCGGAATCAGGCCAATTGTGGATAAACTCCCATATGGAATTCAGGAGAAGTGGATGTCACTAGGTTCACAATATAAGGAGGATCATCATGACTGCTTTCCACCTTTCAGTTACTTTTGCAAGTTCATATGCAAAGAAGCTAAGAGACGTAACGATCCAAGCTTTAACCAACAGAACAGCCAAACACAATTAAAATTAGAAAGACCCAACCTGAGAAACTTTAGCTCCGCCAAACCCATCTCCGTAAATAAAACTAATATTACACCCCCCAACAAGGACTTTAAAAGCAACTGCCCGCTGCACAATAAGCCCCACCCACTCAATAAATGCAGGACATTCAGGTACAAACTGCTCGATGAAAGAAAGGCCTTCCTCAAAGAGAAAGGAATCTGTTTCAAGTGCTGTGCCTCGGACACTCATCTCGCTAAGGACTGCAAATCCACAGTAAAGTGCTCCGAATGTGAAAGTACGAGCCACGAAACAGTAATGCATCCTGGCCCTCCACCACAAACCTTCAAGGCTCCTGCTCCCGCACAAGAGGATGGCGGGGAGGGAAAAGATATCTCAGATAGCATCGCAGTAACCACAACATGCACCAAAGTGTGCGGTCCAGGTCAGTGGGGTCGTTCTTGTTCAAAAATATGTCTCACAAAGGTGTATCCAGAGGGTCACAAGGACAGTGCGGTTAAGGCTTACGTCATACTTGATGATCAGAGCAATCGTTCCTTAGCCAGGCCAGAGTTCTTTGATCTGTTCAAGATCAAAGATAAGCTAGTCAGTTATGATCTAAGAACATGTTCAGGCCTCGTTGAAACATGGGGGAAAAGGGCTGAAGGCTTTCACATTGAGTCTTTAGATGGGTCTGTGGTAATCCCACTCCCTCCTCTCATTGAATGTCAGGACATTCCTAATGAAAGAAGCGAGATCCCTACACCAAACGCTGCACGGCACCAGCCACACCTTCGGTCCATAGCAAAGTACATTCCAGAGCTAGACCATAAGGCAGAAATACTTCTACTGCTTGGGCGAGATGTTCTACGTGCACACAAAGTAAGGGAACAAGTTAATGGCCCTCATCATGCGCCCTTCGCCCAGCGCCTAGATTTAGGGTGGGTCGTAGTTGGGGAGGTGTGTGTAGGTAAGGTCCACAAGCCCACAGTCAACTCATTCAAGACAATTATTCTTGAAAATGGCCGCCCCACAGTTTTTGGACAGTGTGATAACTTCCGTCAGCTCAGGGAAACGCCATGCATTAACAGGCACTCTAAGGCTCCAGAGCAAAGTCTGGGACAGTCAGTTTTCAACCGCAGCAAAAACGACAATGAGCCAGCTCCCTCCATAGATGACACACTCTTTTTAGAGATCATGGGCGAAAGCATGTACAGAGACGATGACAATAGCTGGGTCGCCCCACTTCCTTTCAAAGAGCCTCGCCGGAAAATGCCTAACAATAGAGAGCTAGCAGTCAGACGTTTTTTGTCTCTCAAACGGAGCATGCAAAAGAAACCCCACATGCAGCAGCAATACGTGGAGTTTATGGGAGGGATTTTCTCCAACGGTCACGCTGAGATAGCGCCCGCTCTTAAGCAAGGAGAAGAATGCTGGTATCTCCCCACGTTTGGGGTCTACCACCCTCAAAAACCCAACAAGATCAGGGTAGTTTTTGATTCCAGTGCCCAAGAGGACGGTGTCTCACTCAATAGTGTACTCCTCACTGGCCCCGACTTAAACAATAGTCTCATTGGAGTACTCCTCCGCTTCCGTAAAGAAAGCATTGCTGTCATGGCCGACATACAGCAAATGTTTCACTGTTTCATGGTGCGTGAGGATCACCGGAACTATCTTCGCTTTCTGTGGCACATGGACAATGATGTTGAAAAGGAGGTCATTGACTATAGGATGAAGGTCCATGTGTTTGGGAACTCTCCATCTCCCGCTGTGGCTGTTTACGGATTGCGCAAGGCCATTGAAGCTGGAGCGAAAGACTATGGAGCTGACACAGTCAAGTTTGTGGAGAGACACTTCTACGTCGATGATGGACTGATTTCTGTGCCTTCTGCAGCCGAAGCTATCGACTTGCTCCAAAGAACGCAAGCTTCACTTGCTGAGTCCAATCTGCGCCTGCATAAGTTTGCTTCTAACTCACCATCAGTCATGCAAGCCTTCTCTCCTGAAGATTGCGCAGCAGTCTTGAAAGATCTGGATCTGAGTGGTGAGGAAACACAATCACAGCGCAGTCTAGGCCTAATTTGGGAAACCATGACAGACACATTCACGTTTTTAGTGGCCACAACAAACAAGCCATTTACTCGTCGAGGTGTCTTGTCATCTGTTAATAGTGTCTTCGATCCACTAGGCTTATTAGCACCAGTCACCATTCAAGGAAGAGCTTTACTCAGAGAACTCACCTCAGAAAACTCTGATTGGGACACACCACTTCCAGAAGATAAGCAGAGCAAATGGGAAGCTTGGAGGGATTCGCTGCAGGACTTAAGGGAACTCCATGTCCCGAGAACGTACACATCTACCTCTCTCAGTCAGGCAAAGCGCAAAGAACTCTATGTCTTTTCAGACGCATCGACAAAAGCAATAGGTGCAGTAGTCTACTTGAGAGCTCTGTATACAAATGACAAAGTTGAAGTAGGGTTTGTCATGGGTAAATCAAAACTAACTCCTCAGTCAGAGCCCACAATACCAAGACTGGAACTGTGCGCCGCTGTCTTGGCTGTAGAGATAGCTGATCTTGTCAAGAATGAGTTGGACATAGAGTTTGATGCAGTTCACTTTCACACAGACAGCAAGGTGGTCTTGGGCTACATCTGCAACGAATCTAAAAGATTCTACACATATGTTCACAACAGAGTGCAGCGTATTCGCCAGTCTTCAAAGCCGGAGCAGTGGCACTATGTGCGCACAGAGGAGAACCCAGCGGATCACGCATCACGCTCGCTCACAGCATCTCAACTAGCAAAAACAACTTGGTTCACGGGACCCTCTTTCATCCGTCGTTCACCCCCAGAAGCAAAAAATGAAAACGACCAGTTTGAGTTAGTTGAGCCTGACAAAGACTGTGAAATCAGGCCACAAGTGAGCACTTGTGCTACTCACCTTCAAGTAGTCTCCTGTAAGCGCTTTGAGCGCTTTTCCACCTTCAAGTCTTTGGTCCGTGCAGTCGCCTTCCTCATTCACATGGCAAAATCTTTCAATGGCTCCAATTCAAACCATGGATGTAAAGGGTGGCACATATGTCAGCTTCCTCGTACACCAGATGAAATGGATCAAGCAAAACGTGTCATCCTCCAACAAGTGCAACAGGCCACCTTCGCAAAGGAGCTGTCTGCCCTCAACGTTGGCAAATCCATCGCCAAGCAAAGCCCTTTGGAAAAGCTCAGCCCAGTCCTGGACAACGGCATCATTTCAGTTGGAGGTCGACTCAAACACTCAGAGCTCGAGAACTCTGAAAAATACCCGATAATTCTCCCAAAAGACAGTCATGTCTCTATCCTGCTCACTCGCCACTACCATGAACAGGTCAAGCACCAGGGTCGTCACCTTACAGAAGGTGCGATAAGGGCTGGAGGTCTGTGGATAATCGGTGGAAAGAGACTAGTTAATTCAGTAATCCACAAGTGTGTTATCTGTCGCAAACTGCGGGGAAAGCAGGAAGAGCAACTCATGGCAGATCTTCCCCCGGAACGGTTGAAAACATGTCCGTCCTTTAGCTACGTAGGCCTTGATGTTTTCGGGCCTTGGTCAGTAACCACCAGACGTACCAGAGGTGGACATGCACAAAGTAAGCGTTGGGCTATCCTGTTTACCTGCATGAGCTCTAGAGCCGTGCACATTGAGGTGATTGAGTCCTTAGACACCAGCAGTTGTGTAAATGCCCTGAGACGTTTCTTTGCCCTGAGAGGCCCTGCCAAAAAACTTATATCGGATCGTGGCACTAATTTCATTGGGGCTTCCAAGGAGTTAGGAATGGACAAGGCTCTGCAACTGTACCTGAATGATCAAGGTTGCAGTTGGGAATTCAACCCGCCTCATGCGTCCCACATGGGAGGCGCCTGGGAGCGCATGATCGGCATTGCACGAAGAATACTGGATTCAATACTGCTTCAAAGTAAGGTGCAACTCACTCACGACGTATTGTGCACACTTATGGCTGAAGTGTCTGCCATCATAAACGCCAGGCCACTCCTTCCAGTTTCGTCCGATCCAGACAATCCTTTCATTCTCTCTCCCTCTATGCTGCTAACCCAGAAATCGTGCCTTATACCTCCTGCTGGAGATTTCTTGGACAAGGACCTTTACACCAAACAATGGAGACAAGTTCAGGTTCTTGCTAACCAGTTCTGGACACGCTGGAGGCGAGAGTATCTGCCTTTATTGCAGCAGAGACAGAAATGGACTGTACCTTGTCGAAACCTACAAGTTGGTGACCTTGTTTTGCTCAAGGACAAGCAGGTTCCACGGAACAGCTGGCTCATGAGTAGAGTCACGGCAACTTTCCCTGGGAAGGACAATCGAGTAAGGAAGGTTGAGGTCACAGTAAATGACCAAAGCACTAGAAAGACTTTTTTGCGACCAGTTACTGAAGTCATTCTTCTTTTGCCAAAGGACTGATTCCCTCTAAGTTTTTGTTGTTGATAGTGACCTCCCTGAGGTCAGGCGGGGAATGTGCTGCCTTATGGCAGTCTGTAATTTAATAAATTAGTTAAATGGGTTAAAATGTTTAAAAAGCATTTCTAAAAGTTTCTTGTAGTATTTCATGTTTATTTGTAAGTTTTATTTAAAAATATTAGCGGACAATTTAATTTCCGCTTCTGCCGCGCTAACTTCCGGTTTCGGTTTCATGGTAAACAGAGCAGGCGGAATCCAGCATTACACGGTCAGCGATCTGTCGCCATTCTCTCTAAAGCTCTGACAAGGCAATGCCGTAAGTTTATATATGTGTTTATAAGGATCTTAAGTAATGTATTTTTGTATTGTCTGATTGGGAAATGCACTTTAAAGCGCCGATGTATGACTTTAGTTTCGTCTGTATAGAGCTCAGTTTTTCTAAGAGCATGTTGTGTATGCTTTCAGTTTTCACCATCTGGAGAAGAAATTAAAATGCAAAAACGTCCCTTGTGGTCCTGGTCTTCTTCAGTGGTTTATCTACGTGTTCATTTGGCAACATAACATCCACAGAAAATAGTAGACCATCAGGGGACTTCTGGCATACTCTTTTCAACATACTATGCTTTGGGACAAACTTATTTTAATCTCACATACTGTTTAGGATGGATAGTATGGACATTAAGACGCAGGGTTACCAGAGCTTGTCTACGGAGAGCCTGCCCACTCCCTATTAAGTCCTATTGTACCAAATTTTGGTTGTAGTTCCACCAGAGTTCCACTGGGGGCGATCGCCCATGAGTGCAAAATGAATGGGAGTCTATGGTGCTAGACGGCTAAATTAGTCTCTTTCACCTGATTGCGGTTGAGAAATCTCAGATTTGATTGTATAGGTTTTGCAAGTTCAACATGGGTTATAGGTTGAAAGTTGAATGAACGAGTACTTATATCCTTTCGATTTCTTACAGGTTGACTTGTTGTTGCCCATAACACGCTAGCATTCTGCTAATGAACGCTGATTGGTCAGTGAAGGACTGATTACGACCAGAGATAATGCTTGATGGCATCGTGGCATCCGAAGCGGGACCAGAAACAAACAAAACAAAAACTCGTCTAGCACGTGTATTTACCTGTGTCAGCTGTGTTGTCGATGCCTCGAGAGAAAAGTGCAGAGCGCGAAAGCACCAAAGCGACTGAAGGATTGCCATAAAGCAGTATCTCTGGTCATACGATGCATGAAGTCATTGACATTTTAAAAGACTTTTTAAAGCAAATACAGTAAGTGACTCTAAAAAATCTAACACCCAGCAATGTGTAATTTCTTTGCATCTCCTTTCGATTACAACATTCGAATTACTAGACAAAAAATTATATCCTGAGAAAAGTGGATTTTGAGGGGTATAGCTCCATCCCAGATAGCAACATTGTTTCGGCCCGGATCCGGCCCACATCTGGCACTTGTGGAATGATGATCTGGCCCACATGCAGCGTGGAATGACGGCCCTTGGGTGGCCCACTCCTGTTTGCCAGATCTGGGCCACAAGCAGGCCATAGCAATGCCACATGTCAGCCAAGAGCAAAGAAATAAACCAGAACTGGACCTTATCTGAGCCACAAGATCTGTGTATTTAAATATGGAGTCATTTCAGCCTTAATAAGCCTGTTAACAAGCAGAATCACTGAAGGAAAGAAGAGAACAGAAAAAGAGACAAGCAGAAACACAAGAACTACAACTGACTTCAGACACAGTCTCAGATGAAATCAACTGAAGAGAAAAGAAGACATTAAATCTGTGAAGATCTCAGCAGAGGAGGATTAAACAACTCCACAAACAGCATTACCAGCTTCACTTATTACTAACCAGACTGACTTTATTTCTGTCAGACGTCTACAGAAGTTTTATTGAGAATTAACAGAGGTTTAAGTCACCATAAGAGTGATTAATGTTTCCATTAGTTGGGCTCTTAACTCAATATATCTTATGTCTTTTTTGGCCGCTCTGACAGTGTGTTTGTCAAACACATTTGCAGCAGCAAAAGAAAGCTAAAGTGAAATGAGATCAGGTGATGATGGTTTCCTGTTGATGGTTTGATAATCATCATGAAATAACCTGTTTCACTGAGGTTTTTAATAATCTAACAATTGTGTTGATCCATTAATATTGTCACATCACAAACCCTGTGTTACTGCAGCATGAGATCTAGCAATAGTATAACAATAAGTTAGAAGACTTTATCAAACATGAGCACGAAAAAGTCAGTTTATGATGACACACACAGACATCAACAATTAGCGTATGAATCTCAACAATGGTGACAATCAAAAGTACTTTGCTGCAATGCATGCTGGGTACCAGTATAGTACAAAACTCCCAGCATGCATTGCAACATGAATAAATTATGCAGCTGAATTGTCCTATAATTTTGTTTAATTCTAAATATTTGCTTTTATTTTTTGCTGTTGTTTTTGTTGTGAATTAGTAGCTTTTCAGTGATGTTCTGAATTAATCTGTTTATCAAAATATTTGTGATTGTCACCATTGTTGAGATTCATACGCTGATTGTTGATATCTGTGTGTGTCAGCATAAAACAAGTTTTTGATCTCATGTTTGTTAAAAGCATTAAACTGACTGTTATAATATTGCTAGATCTCATGCTGCAGTAACACAGGGTTTGTGATGTGAAAGTATGGATCAACACAATTGTTAGATTCCAAAGACATCAGTGAATGAGGTTATTTCATGATGATTATAAAACCATCAACAGGAAACCATCATCACCTGATCTCATCTCACTTTAGCTTTCTTTGCTGCTGCAAATGTGTTTGACAAACACACTGTCAGAGCAGCCAAAAAAGACAAAATATATAATACGAGTTAAGAGCCCAACTAATGGAAACACTAATCACTGTTGTGGTGACTTTAAATGAAACACATTAGAGTTAAACCTCTGTTAATTCTCAATAAAACTTCTGTAGACGTCTGACAGAAATAAAGTCAGTCTGGTTAGTAATAAGTGAAGCTGGTAATGCTGTTTGTGGAGTTGTTTAATCCTCCTCTGCTGAGATCTTCACAGATTTAATGTCTTCTTTTCTCTTCAGTTGATTTCATCTGAGACTGTGTCTGAAGTCAGTTGTAGTTCTTGTGTTTCTGCTCGTCTCTTTTTCTGTTCTCTTCTTTCCTTCAGTGATTCTGCTTGTTAAACAGGCTTATTAAGGATGAGATGACTCCATATTTAATATACACAGACTTTGTGGCTCAGATAAGGTCCAGTTCAGGTTTATTTATTTGCTCTTGGCTGACATGTGGCATTGCTTTGGCCTGCTTGTGGCCCAGATCTGGCAAACAGGAGTGGGCCACCCAAGGGCCATCATTCCACGCTGCATGTGGGCCAGATCCGCATTCCACAAGTGCCAGATGTGGGCCGGATCCGGGCCGAAACAATGTTGCTATCTGGGATAGACCTCCATTCATTCTGCACTCGTCCTGTGAGCGCCCTCGCATGGAACCAGAGTGGAACTGCAACCAGTTCGGAAGCCGGAAGTTTACTGAGAGTGGAACTTCTCCCCTTATTAGACATTCTCTGGGGTTACTCTTTTAGCGCTCATTAAGTACACTGTAAAATCTAATTAGTTGGACTTGCAAGCATGCAAACCGATTGCCTTAAAAAAAGCAAGTAAAGTGAAATAGGAATAGTATGTGGTACTGACAAATGCTTAGTAAGTATAGTTATAGCACTTACACAAGAGTTCTGTTAACTAAAAAAAAACTGTACAGAGTACTTGATAATTTACTTTAAATAAAATATAATTGTTACCATTGTTGTGTTTTGCAGGCTGAATGTTGAAGTCTGTGTGACTCAAGTATGATCAATTGCAAGATTGTCACAAATATAGAGGGATTATATCAACACAATTAAAGGTTTCACAAGGTGTGTAGGACATAAGAGTTAGCAACAAAATTATAAATTGCATTAATTGACATGAAATATGTTATACATCATTCATTCATTCATACATACATATATATATATATATATAAGTAATATATATACACATATACTTCTCTTCCTTTGAAACCAAAATACTGATTTCTTGTTGCAATCGCTGCATCAATGGGAAGAGAATTAAAAATAGCATAAATGAAGTTCCAAGTGCCCAACCAAAGGGATCACTAATCGCCATAATGGTGACTAAAAACATCTTAGGAAAATCAACATCAATTTATGAAGTCAGCTTATGTGATGTTCTCTCAAATGTATCAGTTGTATTAAAATTTCAACATTCAAGATGACTTTGGGAAATGAGTGAATGCAAACAGAGTCCATTAAGTGAAAAGTCAATTAAGATTTTCCCCACCTCAAAAACCACACTCAAACTAATCAATTAATCTGAACTTGGGATTTCTTAGTAAACAAATCTTAGTATGTGAATAGTACAGATTACTAGATTTTTACAATTAAGTTAAGACATTAAGTAAAGTTAACTGAAAAGTGTTAGAATCACTGTTGGATTTATTGAAATGAAGTATACTCAGTGAGTATGTTGTTTCGAACGCAGCCCATGTCTGCATACAAAACAGCGCAGAAATTGGAGGACCAGGAAGCAGTTTTTCTTTCATTTTCATCTGTGGGTGTGGTTGCAAGACAGTTGAAAATACGAGAAAGGAAGATCTAGATTCATTTTGTGGAGAAACCCGATGCTGTAAGGTAAACTACTGCTTTTTTTCGATCCAATAACAAAATACTATAGCATAATTTCTGCAGTGATTAACCTAACATCGTAAATCTAGCCAAGTTTTTATTATTTTTATTAAAAAACAACAGCATGTATTTATAGCACTATTCTTTGTTAAGGCTGCACGATATTGAAGAAAATTGCGATATGCGAAATCATTAAATAATGCGATATTCGATATGCGATACGATAATGCTTAAAGTGTGTAAAATAAACTTAAATTATCTTTAAAATATATTTAAAATTATATAACCTAATTATTTTTGTGACAAGAAAACATCCCTACAACTTCTGAAAGCGAACAGCAGTGTTTTACTGTAGCATACGTGATGGAAAGAAGTGTTATTTTAAAATCAGTGCGTAAACCACAGGGTTTAGGGGTTCAGGAAGGCCTACATTAGGTTTATTTAACAACAGAAACCGAATAATCAAATGCAAAAATAAAACACTGCTTAGTTTTCACTGTATGAATTAAATATATGATTATTATTAAAGCTACAAAAGTTTGGCCTATTCAGCCAAGAGCAGTGAGTGATTTTCTCTTCGTCTTTTGTTTTTTCTTTCCTTATTTTGAAGAAATTTCCTTTCCACTGAAGAAAGAAAGCCATGGACATCTTGGATGGCATTGGGGTGAGTAAATTATCAGGAAATTTTCATTTTGAGGTGAACTAATCCTTTAAAAACGCCTTTCCAAACACATAACTGTGTCTAAAATATTAATTTAGATTATGAAGTATTACAATTTAATTCCTGCATCCCTCATGTGGTAGCTCTAGTGAAGAGGGTGTGCTCCTACAGTTGAGTGTTGTTCCTTTTGCTATTATGACTGTGCTTTGTGTGTTGTTCTTGAGTTCTTTCTCCATCTTACTTTCACTTTTACTGGAAACTCGCCCACTCTTGTCAATGTTCAAAAGCTAGCTTGTTGCCTCGCTGCCATTTTAGGCAATGACTTTGCACTCTGCAGGCAGTGTTTATGCAGTTATTCTAAGTTTTCTCTGTAATATGTCTCTTTGGTTGTCAGTGCCAGGCATTGCTTCCCAGGTGAAAAAGACGTACTGTTAAATGTATTAAAAATGCATTAAAGTATATTTGTATTGTACTAAAAACATACTCAAGTACATTTTTTATATATTTAATAGTACGTCTTTTTCACCTGGGTTAGATTGTAATGTTTACATTAAACGTATGTTTCACACATAGCCTCATAGTACAGGAGCAGCACACGTTATAATGCTGCGCTTGCAGTGCGTAACTGATCCACAGCTGTCTACCACAAACACATACTCACTTTTTTTCTTTTTTTTCAAATCCAGAAGTTATCAGCAACTTTTATTTAAAAAAAAAAAAAAAAAGTTTTGTCAGCATTGCGATTTTCTTTGTACACATACTGTACACTCTTTAATAGACGTTTTCACGTTTAAACACAATTTAAACAATGTATTATTCAATGCATTACTTCTATAGATTTATATATTAAGTTGCTCAAGCAAGTGGTAAAATATTTAACCATGTAGGGGGAGACCGGGGACAGTTGCAACATGGGTATGGTTGCAACATGTCATTTTTCTCCAATCAGAAACAAGCTAGAGTGATGAAACTCATACTGCACATGCACAGTTAGACCCTCCCCCCACTAAGAAGACAGTAGACATATTCAACATCTGCTGCTGCATTTATTGAACAAAACATGTTTTGGAGGTATGAAAGTAAATTTTTTCATGAAATATATTTTTGTCATACTGTCCTGACATTTTGTATGAATTAATCAAAACTTACTTAGTTTGAATTATTGTTTTGTTGACTTCTAAGTGACATGGTTAGCATATGTCTGTCATAAGTCTAGTCTGTGTTTCTGTCTTGTTTCATGTTTAGCAGCTCCCAGTTATGTTTATTAGTCTTCCCAGGTGCTTCCTATTAGCCACACCCCCTTGTTATCTTGTTTAGCTTGTTTGCCCTTGTATTTAAGCCTGTGTGTCTAGTTCAGTCTTTGTCAATCCTTAATGTTTGTTTGCTGGTTGTTCTGTTCCTGCGCCTTGTTTCCTGAGTCTGAGTTTGTGTAATAACGAAATACTGCAAATGGATCCTACTCCCTCATCTGCTTCAACCACACGTGACAGAGTCAAAGTCAGTGTGTCTAGCAGGCACATGATGTTCTGTCATGGCTGATAGGGTTGGGGACGGTTGCAACGAGTTTTAAATTGCATGTTTAATAAAAGTTTGATGCATTGCAAATTGTTCAATTCTTCCTGTCTGACACTGAAATATGGAGGGATTGAATAGCATCTGTAACACATGCACACTGAATCTATGTAGGCCTATGTTCTACACATGAACAAACAAAACTCAATAACTGTTATTTGATAAATATGACTAAATAAATAAATTATAGGCTACAATAATATTATTGAAATAAATAATACTATTATAGTAGGCCTAAAACAGTTAATATTTTCAGAATTCTATGCTCATTGAGACAAAAAGCTTAAGTTAATTAGTGAAATTTAAGGTATTTTTAACATGTTGCAACCGTCCCTGGGTTGTGTTGCAACTGTCCCCTGGGTTGGGGTCAGTTGCAACATCTGGCTTCTTCCATTCAAATAAATACTGTGAACGATATGTCATATGTAATCATCTTTAAATGGTATGGGTAATTAGCAGACAGATGCAAGTTTAATATACAAATTTGGTTGGTCTAGTCCAAATAGTCTCTGAGTAACTGAGGGAAATGCAAAAAGTGTTGCAACTGTCCCCGGTCTCATAGGCCTATAGGCTACTTATATTAAAATCGCAAACATTTTAAATTAAAACTTAAAATTGACAAAAACAGCCGACTCTCATGCCTTTTCTTTTGCATTTAAATTGTAATACAATAAATCTTGCATGTCACAAAGAACTTGTTTTTCCACCTCCACGAATGAGACGAGTGTTGTTCATTATGTCGCCTTGTTGAGGTAAATTGTAGTTTTCCTTGCTTTACCCCGGTCTTAAAGTAAAAAGATTACTGTGAAAAATAGTAGTATTTAATTAAATACATTTATGGTGAGATTACAAAATTTTGATTTAATTAAATGCATTTATGGTGAGATTATTATATGTTCATGTCAATCTGTGTTCATTTTGACCACGAACCATGCGCTGTCACTTTAATTCTATAGTATGTCCCAAAATACTATAGGTGACCTGATCCAGCAAAATGAGTCACAGTGACCCAAATTTCAAAACTGATATTTTGGTATTACTGGAAAGAGGAGACCATAAGCTTTCAAATGATATCCTAGTCAAAGTCATACCTTGAATGGTTGTAAATATATACACATTTGAATTATGGTCGTCTGCCCACTTTTTCCAATTGAAAACCTGAGAAAATCGCTTTTAAAGTTTTTTGCCCGTTTTTTGTTGATATCTTTCAAAATCCATTGCATTTAAAGGGATGAACTATTTATTGTACAGCCTAATTTGACCAAAGACATTAATATATGCTATTATGCCAGGCTGAAGCTCAAATTATTTTAAAGTTTTTATTTGAATAAATAATTTAAAAGGCACTTTTACAAACATTTACTAAAATCTGAAAGATTGAACAGAGGTGCTACAGTTTTGCTTGAGAGAGGGTGTGTGTGTGTGTGTGTGTGTGTGTGTGTGTGTGTGTGTGTGTGTGTGTGTCTGTCTGTGTGTGTCTCTCTCTCTCTCTGTGTGTGTGTGTGTGTGTGTGTGTGTGTGTGTGTGAGAGAGAGAGAGAAATTGAGAGAGGCAGAGAGACAAGGAAACAGAGAACAAATAATGTTAGCCTATGCAATCATATCTTTGTGTAGGCTAGTTGACAATAACAGTGTAACATATTCATAACGGATATACCAACAGTTAAATATTGGGTTAAAATAAATCAAACACATTGTAATGGATTCTCCTTGCAGATAAATACACTCACAAAATAATTGCACTCACTCACATTCATACACGATAAATCATCAGAGGATGACACGTCTCCAGATCCAAAACAATCACTGACTAGCCTTAGCCATTCTTGATGACCAGCAGCAGAGCTTAGGTTAGAAGCCTCAAGTGAGTTCAACGCTTTTGGCGACTTTTTGGAGACTTTGCTCTCTTTTGACAGCGACATTTCTCAAATTAATAATATTTAATCTTTCTGAGGAGATCTGCTAGCTTGTTTACACAGAGCGCCGCGAGTCTGACAGGAGGATGACTGGACCAATCGCGTGCCGGTCAGTCGAAATGGGGCTTCCCATTGACAAATGATCAGCATTTGTGTACATTTCTAAGCTTTTTGATTGGTTCTATACAACGTGTAACACCATATTTGGAGAGCAGAGACGTTTCAGGGGATACCCGGGAAATGCTCAGAGGTGACGAGAGGAGTTGAGAAAAGCAATATTAATTTCCAGCGAATTTAGTAAAACTTTGTAAACTTTAATAGTCATTTAAATACCTTTACTCAATTATCTGGACTACGAAACTTTAGGAGATTATTTTTGAATGTCTGTTCTTTGAAATTTAGCACAAAAAAAAAAAAAAAAAAAAAAAAATATTTCATTGTTTTTCCACATAAACGGCCCATATCTTAAAATGGAACGTTGCGACTTCCGACTCATTTCGCCAGATCGGGTCACATAGTATTCCTATAGTATTCCTATAGGATTACTATAATATTTTGTCACAAAATACTACAAGATTCCTATAGTTGTTTTTCATAAGGGATGTCTCATTCACATTAGCGTTATCAGCTGAAGGCTCGCTTGAAAGGCCAATCGCGAACCTATGGAGTAGTTCGAGGTCTACACTCAAAACAGACTGCAGTCTGTGAGTTAGGGATAACTGTCAGCACAGTCCCTCGGCAACTTCGTACTACTGATCACCGTTTTACAAAAGGATTAATAGTTTGGAGTGAGCATACGTACAATTGGTAAGTGACAAGGTTTTATGGAGTTATAGTATGCAACATAAGTTGATTGAGTTATAGGCTAATGTTACCGCTACAGCTGCCGCGATGTCTTACCTGGAGATTCAACCAAATAACAAAATATGTCTGGAAACGACACCTCCGGCCATTTGGTTGGGTCATTGACCCAGTTTTTAATTAAATAAGGGCAATCATAACCTATTGCAGTTAATTTTGCAATGTACCGTTGCCGGTCGGCAGGCGTCAATGACTCGCAATATGACATTTTTGTCATTCAAATACACACGATGGTCGCGGTGTTTTCCCCCACGCCGACTCCACCCTCGCCACGCCCCCAACTATGACTAGATGCCGACTGTATGTATAGCCTACGCACCGCACTGGAACGCATAGCCAGACCGCATTCGCGTGCAGTGTGAAAGCTCTAAACATGGATGCGAAAAGAAAAAAAAATTCCGCACCGCATACGCTGCAAACGGAGTATGTGTTACTCAACATTAAACATCGTTTTATTGTCTTTTATTGTTTGAAATTCTTGTTGTTTTGTGTTTTTTACTATTGGTTTTCTTTTGTACTTGTACAGCACTTTGGTCAGCTTCGGTTGATTTTAAATTGTGCTTTATAAAAAATAAAAATAAAAAAAAATATATTGTATTGTTTTGTATTGTACTCAGAAAACACCAATTGAACTAGCGAGGTACTATTCTACTCCCCTTCTCCCAGTCCCCACCTCACCACAGGGGGTGGAGCCTTCCCATATTAAACTTGAGCATTTAATTACAGTTCCCCAACGCCAAATTAATAAAATACAACATTGACATTAACACATCCTTATCTGCAACACAGCAACATTTTGAACACGTTAGAATATGATTTAGCTTTGTTTCATTTTTGCAGTGCCAGCCCAAGCCTTTTGGGGGCCTTAAGCAGAATTTGATTTGGGGGCCCACTCCCACCACGCGGAGTCACCTGTGCTTTACGATTATTGACACAAATGTCACGCTATAATGTTACATTCTAAATTAATACAATGAGGTTATGTATTAATACAAAATAAATACTTAATAAAAAAATAGATACTTAAAAAAGTTTTAACTTTTTCTTTACTCTTTTACTAACTCTTTTAAACTTTTGAAAACAAACTGTCACAAAAGTGCTCTTCGTTTCGGAGTCACACTTGTTATCTTCCCGGTCAAAAGTGACCGGACACCTAAAAATGAAACTTTCTCCATCCCAGTAAAACCAATGCAATTTATTTTTGTTCAATAATATTTGTTCTTTTTAATTTTGTATTTTGAGAAGAATTTGATGTTACTTATTAATATTTATGCAATATTTATGGTCAATTTTTGCCATTGAAATTAATATTTTTTTTTTTTTTTTAATTTTTCAAAATATTTCTTAAATTATTGCAGTATTTCTGATTAATATAGAGACTAGGCTTTTTAAATCCTTTTTTTTTTTAAGTCAGATTAGCGCCATCTGTTGATAAAAAATTAAACATTACATGTTATTGCATGGGTTTACCACTAGATGCCGTATAGCTCTCTATGGAGAGGCTTGTGAATTCTCTAGTTGTTTTTGGAACAAATTACTTACTTTTAAGATGTGGATTTGAGGGATTTGAATGTATTTTTTTTAGAAATTCTCAAAAATGCTTTATCACAGCTTATTATTATTTATATTATTATTTTTAAACATTATATTAATTATTTTAATAATTTTAATAATAATTGTGTGTGTATATATATATATATATATATATATATATATATACACATTATAATTATTAATTATGTTATGTTTTTCACTATTGATGTTTTAGAGTTTCACCCCTTCATTGCTGAGCACTTTATTTTTCTGCATCATGGCCGATTTGTATAGATTTTTTGTGTTTTTGTCAATTTCCCATTCATTTCCTATGGTCAGTAATTTTTGACCGAAGAGCAAAAGTGTGACTAAAACTTTTTTACGACCATTTAGCCTGCTCGAATCATGCCTTACATTTTTTTGTGTGTTCACATACCTAATGCCATACAAGTCACAGAGTTTCGTAACATTCCGTTAAAGATGTGATTTTTAAAAATTCAAAACAGATTTATTTTTAATCACAATTGGTGTGTATGTGTATAAAAGTGTGTTTGTGTGTGGGTGGGTGTGTCTGTTTTGCACTCTTGATGTTTTAGAGTGTCATCCCTTCATTGTTGAGCACTTTTTTCTGGGGGTTAAATGGGTTCAGGATTTTTTGTGTTTATTAAAGTTCGAGGAACAAACACAGTCTCTATATTATGATATCTAGGTAAAAGAGGTATGTGTTCTAAAGTCATAATTATCTGACAAGCTTTATATAAAAAAGCTTTACTTACTTTAAGGGATAGTTCACCCAAAAATGAAAATTCTGTCATTAAATACTCACCTTCATGTTGTTCAAAAGCTGTAAGACTTTCACTCATAAAACACAAATAAAGATGTTTACGATGAAATCTGAGAGCTTTCTGTCCCTCCGGTTTAGCATTCTAGTTCAAATTTTCTGAAGAGACTCGATCGCTTTATATGATAAAAGATTGAATTTAGGCTTTTATTCACATATAAACATTGATCAGCGAACATAAAAAGAAGCTCAACCAAACAACCGTGCAGCGTAACACAAGAATGAACCTCATTGGTTCTTTGCAGAAGCTCAAACGAGCTGCATAACACATGAGAATGAACCTCATTTGTTCATATGGAAACTCAAACGTGCTGTGTTACATGAGAATGAACCTCATTGGTTCTTGAGGAAGCTCAAACGTGCTGCGTAACACAAGAATAAACCTCATTAGTTCTTGCGGTAACACAAACGTCCTGCGTAACACATGAGATTGAACCTCATTTGTTCTTGCAGAAGCTCAAACGTGCTGCGTAACACTCAAGAATGAACCTCATTGTTTCTTGAGGAAGCTCAAACGTGCTGCTTAACACACGAGAATGAACTTCATTAGTTCTTGAGGAAGCACAAACATGCTGTGTAACACAAGAATAAACCTCATTGGTTCTTGTAAAAGCTCAAACGTGCTGCATAATACACAAGAATACCACATTGGTTCTTGCAGAAGCTCAAGAATGTTCAGAATGTGCAGAAGTTCAAACGTGCTGCGTAACACAAGACTGAACCTCATTGGTTCTTGCAGAAGCTTAAACGTGCTGCGTAACACGAGAATGAACCTCACTGGTTCTTACAGAAGCTCAAACGTGCTGCGTAACAATAAAAAACCTCACTGGTTCTTGCTGAATCTCAAACGTGCTGCGTAACACAAGAATGAACCTCATTGGTTCTTACAGAAGCTCAAAGTGCTGTGTAAAACAAGAATGAATCTCATTGGTTCTTGCAGAAGGTCAAATGTGCTGCGTGACACGAGAATGAACCTCATTGGTTCTCGCACATCAAACAAACCTGCTGGTAAAACTTTATTTCGATAGTCCACTTTAGACATTCTACTGACTATAAGTAACTTATAGTCACTTATAAGTGACATGTTGCAACTACATGTCAACTAACTGTCATTAGAGTATTAGTAGACTGTATGCTTAATATTTGCTAACACTTTATTTTGATAGTTCCCCAACAGATATTCTACTGACTATAAGTAACTTGGCAACTACAAGTCAACTTATTCTACTAACTCGAACCCTAACACCTAACCATAACCTAACAGTCTACTGATAGTCTACTACAGTCTACTAATACTCTAACGAGAGTTAGTTGACATGTAGTTGAAAAGTTACTTATAGTTAGTAGAATGTCTAAAGTGGACTATCGAAATAAAGTGGAACCAATCTGCTTAAGCTTCCGTTTACCGCAACTGGTGTGTGAGTTCATGAATGTTTATATGTGAATAAAAGCCTAAACTCAATCTGTATAAAACGATTGTGTCTCTTCAGAAAAATGTGACTAAACCACTCAATTCATATGGATTATTTTTACAATGTCTTTATGAACTTTTTGATGTGTCAAAGTGGTAATTGTGTAGCTGTCAACTGAGGGACAGAAAGCTCTCAGATTTCATCAAAAGGTCCTTCATTCGTGTTCTGAAGATAACAAAGGTCTTACGGGTTTGGAACGACATAAAGGTGAGTAATTAATGAAAGTATTTTCATTTTTGGGTGAACTAACTCTTTAAAGGAGAACTCCGGTCAATTTTAACATTGAGCAAATTTTTTTTAAAATTTGGAGTGCTGTCAATACAGAGAACAACGACAAAAATCGGTGTTGCCTACACCGTGTTATCCTCTTTTTAAAATTTGCACCCTATTGACTTCAATGGGGCATATTTTAAACCTGCTTTTACCCTCTTAACATCCTTGATGTGTCATTACAAGTGCACAGGTCATGTGAGTGATTCCTTTAGAGTTAACACGGGTGAATCTGACTGCAGTAGATGTGAAAGATATGAATAAAAATTATGTTAATTCAGCCAGCGCACATACCTGTATTTACATCCTGTTTTCGGTTGAAGTCCAAAGTAGTCGATTGTCGAGTTCACGCGCATTTGTTTAGTTAGCTATGATCACGCGCGTGAACTCGACAATCGACTACTTTGGACTTCAACCGAAAACAGGATGTAAATACAGGTATGAGCGCTGGCCGAATTAACTTTCCACAACGAATTATGCCCCATTGAAGTCAATAGGGTGCAAATTTTAAAAAGAGGATAACACGGTGTAGGCAACACCGATTTTTGTCGTTGTTCTCTGTACTGACAGCACTCCAAATTTACAAAAAAATGAGCTCAGTGTTAAAATTGACCGGAGTTCTCCTTTAATTACTTACAAATTACAACTCTACCTCGATAAAATTGTACTCAGCATAATATTTTTTAACAATCTGTACTTTATTAGAGTATTCTAACACAAGGCACTCTGCCAAAAGTGTGTCTGCATGTCTTTGTTTGAATTATTAAATTGATAACTGATTCCTTTTATTTAAGTGCCACTCCATATGCTGTGAAAGTGTAGGCCGATAGTGTATAAAGGGAAATGGAGAGTTTGTGGAATGTAATGGTTTGCACCGCAGACAGATATTTGAGGTATATATGTTGCCACTGTTTTAAGTTGTGTATGTTTGCAGTTTATAAATCCGTTTTGGTCTTCTTTCTACAGCAGAGTAACTTTGGCATCACTATCCAACTTTTGACTTTTTGACGCCCATCATTCTTCATGAATTGTGCCACGTAAGTACTTTGTTCATTCTCTAGTGGAATCTCTAGTAAGTAGTCTTGATTCTTGTCTCACTGGAACTTGGCCATTACTGTCTCTTCTAAGCAGTGACTGCACCACAAAAGCTACAGGTCAGTGCTATTAAAAGAGTTGGTGGAAAAAATTTAAATGGAAAAATAAAGCCACATAGATTTTTTGCTTTGTACACACAATAAGCATGTTTTGATTCAACACCTACAATGTTCTTTTGAGAAATGACACAACTATTGTGACTTGAGTGACAAAAAGAGAACCGTTTGACTTTGCATTTCATGGGTGAGAAAACAAACCCACTCTTATCACTATCAAATCCATTTAACACAAAAATGTAAGTATTTTGTATATGTGTGTGTGTGTGTGTGTGTGTGTGTGTGTGTGTGTGTGTGTGTGTGTGTGTGTGTGTGTGTGAGAGAGAGAGAAAGGAATAGAGTGCTGGACAGTAACTGATATTTTCCCACAGTATGCTACCTCAAACACGCAGGATAAATTATGTTTTCTTGTGAACAGATACATACCAGTCAGTGGCTGAGCATAAAGAAAAAATGGAAACTCAGGCTTATGGGCAGGAACCTGGAAAAAAGGAAAAACATGGCAAGTTACCTAAACATAAGTGCAACTGAACTTTCTTGATTTATTGATAAGACGTACATTGTGAGTATTTTGTAGTGTTAAAAAAGTAGTCATTCTAATGGTAACCATTGAAAATGAATGATACTAACAACAAAGCCTTTAAATGGAACCAACGGGTATTAAGACTTGTATGGCTTAATATAATGTAAATTATGTATCTTACTGAAATATGTAATAGAAAACCCATGAAAGATTTACATTATTTAAAAAATCCACATCGTTTTATACATATTTTGGACAATGCGGGGCGCCATTTTAGGTGCGCAGTGCATTCTGCGTTGATGATGTCAAATGGTTGCACTCAGTGAGTTACTGGCGCTACCTGTTGCTATTTTGACCGCAACACAACTCGGAATACACAACTCAGAAAATAAAATACTGATACAATGCCACATTGTGCTGCTTTTGGTTGTAATTTTCAGTCGAAGGGCAACAAGAGAAGCGATGCAAGTCTTCACTGCTTTCAAGTTTATTCACAGAGGAACCTGGCGATTGTCTGTGTTACTGCATCAATCATAATTGGAGAACATTGTACACTAACTGACTGTAGTGAAACTGAAAATGATATTATGCTGGCTACCGATAAGGGGAGTGCTGTTGCTTTGGTCCTCTTAGATCTCAGCTCAGCATTTGATATGGTCGATCATAAAATTCTTATCTCTCGATTGGAAAATTATGTAGGCATTCAAGGCCCTGTTTTGGGCTGTCTGTTCATTTCTAACAAATAGGAAGTTTTCTGTATGTATTGGAAAAAACTTCCTCAGCAGCACATATTTCCTATGGTGTTCCGCAGGGATCTATTCTTGCTCCAACACTGTTTTCTTTATACTTACTGCCATTGGGCAGTATCTTTTTCAAATATGGAGTTTCATTTCACTTATATGCTGATGACACCCAATTCTAAATCCCATTTAAACACAATGATTAAAGTTCTATAGAGATCCTGTTTGTGTGTTTACAGGCAGTGAAATCAAGGTTTACATACAATTTTTTGGCCTTAAATGAGAAAACTGAAGTAGTATTGTTTGGACCAAGTGATTTTTATGACTTCTGTGATCTGGACCTTGGAGACTTAAGTTCCCATGTTACTCCATGTGCAAAAAATCTAGGTGTTTTGTTTGATTCAGGTCTTAAGTTTGATAAACAAATTAATTCTGTTCTTAAATCATGTTTCTTTCATCTACAACGTCTCACAAAAGTTAAAACCTTTCTTTCTCCAAGAAAGAACTTTGAGATAGTTATCCATGCGTTCATTACTTCACACCTTGATTACTGCAACTCACTTTATTATGGAGTTAACCATTCATCTATCAAGCATCTACAAATGGTTCAAAATGCTGCGGCCAGGCTGTTTACTGGTAGTCGAAAATTCGATTCCATTTTCTCACATTTTAACTTCTCTGCACTAGCTACTGGTCAAATCGAGAATTGTATTTAAAATTTTAGTTTAGCGCTAAAATTTAGCACCAGGCTATCTATCTGACATACTCACTTAGGGCCACTTAAGTCACTTAGGTCTGGCAACCTTGGATTGCTCTCTGTCCGTAGATCTAGGCTAAAACATTGAGGAGACCGAACTTTAGCGATAGCAAGCGCCAAGGCCTAAACTATGGAATAGCCTACTGGTATCGATTCAATCTGTGCCATCACTCTCCATTATTATATCAAAGCTTAAAATATATTTTCTTAATTTTCATTTTCAATTAATTACTTAGTTTTGTGTTTGTTATTTTATAGATTATAATCTGTTCTGTTTTTATTGGAGTATAATGATCTGTATAGCACGTTGGTCAACCCTGCGTTGTTTTTAAATGTGCTTTATAAATTAATAAATAATGAAATGAAATTAAATTAAATGAAACTGACAAATTGTCAGGGTCTTCCACAAACAAGCTTTAACTTTCTCCTTCAGTGGCTACGGCGTCATGACAAGCGTCAGCATGTTTACATCCTGCCAGGATGGCATCTAGCGTTTCTTGTCTGTGCTGTTTCTCAGTGCGTATTTCATTCGATATCCTGGGATGTTAAGACTCCTTGTGGGGAAAAATCAATGGTTCAGCATTTGGTTTAAGCCTACGTTTATATCCATCGCCACCTGTAAGCTCTTTCAGTAGCTGTGGTCTACTAAAAGCCTCAGAGGCATCAGGGATAAAGTGGAGAGAACAAAGACACAGGTCTTTAGGTAGTTTTATACGTCCACGGGCATCTTCCCATTCTTTTCTCGTCTTCTTATCGCTAGGCAAGCAGCGAAGACTTGCATTGCTTCTCTTGTTGCCCTTTGACTGGAAATTACAACCAAAAGCCACACAATGTGGCATCGTATCAGTATTTTATTTTCCAAGTTGTGTATTCCGAGTTGTGTTGCAGTAAAAATAGCAACAGGTAGAGCCAGTAGCTCACCGACTGCAACCATTTCACATCATTGACGTAGAATGCACTGCGGACCTAAAATAATGGACTATGGACTGTGGACTGTTGGTGTGACGGCGCTGCAACGGTGGTCGCAATCTCCATAGAGCATTTCCTCCTGTTCATAACAGCCCTAAAAGAGCTTTTCTGCACAGCTGTACTGCGGCCTTTTCCCATGTGTGCTTCAGCACTTTAAGAGAGCTACATTTCCTTGAAAGAGCAAACACGGGTGTGACATTGCATCTTTTTAAAAATGTCATTCCAACCGTGTGTTTTTTTTACATTTCTTCATATGTTTATTTATGTATTTATTTATTATTATGTCAGCTTTGGCATTCCATAGGATGTATGCATTGTGATGATTTCTCACTGAGAAAGCTCCGCTTTTGGCTGGTGCTCTTCATGAGTGAAGAGAGTCAAGCCGCTGAGGCAGCACGCAACTTACAGCCATGGGGATCTCAGAAGGAGCTGCTTTAGGAGCATGAGCAAGTTCTCCTCACTTCTCCCCCTAGCTCTGCTGTCCCCGAGCCTGAAACAGAAGCCCTTCTTGGCAGCTTCTTCTGTGGAAAATGAGGACTCATTGCTCGCTCATAATTCTGACAATTTAGAAAGTGAGGAGTCAGTAGAGACAGACATGTGTAAAAAATCAGTTTCCTGCTCCATGCAGCAGAATGCCGAATACGATGAGCTAGTGGAGTTTATGACTCGCGCTACAGTCAGACTGAGCTTGGAATGGTCCGGCTTGAAGCACGAGATCGCAAGCAGCCGCTTAGACGCGTGATATCTGCGCAGTCAAAAGCACACTGCTCCTGTGAGCCTTCCATTTCTTCCAGACCTTGCACACTGAGGTGTCAGGTTTGTGGAAACATCCATTCTCTGCTCGCCTGGCCTATTCTACTTCAAGTTATTCTAAAGTAGAGGGGCTGAGTGGGGTTATGGAAGGATGCCATGGGTGGAGAGAAATTTAGCAAGTTGTCTTTCCCCAGGGACATCCTCATCGATGAAGGCTTCTGCTTTGCCCTCTAAGCCATGTCAGATGACATCGAGGTTCGTGGGTAAATCGTATTCGGCGGCTGGTCAGACTGGCAGAGCTTTGTATACTATATGATGTTTTATTGACAAAGTTCAGGAGGAGCAGGTTTAAATGATCAATCCAATCAACTCATCATCAGCAATTACCACATCTAATCATATCAGCATGAGAGGAAGCCTATACACAGTCGACTCACCTACATTCCTTGACAGTTTTCAGCATCCCTCCACCACCCTGACTTCTCACTCTTGGCTTGTTCATATTACAGCTAGGAATATGGGGGGAGTACTCTGGGTTCAGGCCAAATACCGAGCTTAGAGCCCTCTCCTTGAATGGCATGCCAAATACGCATACTGTCCCATTTATTCTATCTGACTTGTTTGTAAATGTGAACTTGTATATTACAAGTCTACCAGACAGATCTGCTTAAGGACCTGGATCAGGGGGAAGGATTATCCCCTGAGGCGGTCTCCAAACTGTGCATAGCCATGGATTTAGCTCTCCATGCTACCAGGCAGGTGGCTCGTTCCCTTGGACGATCAATGGCTCCTCTAGTGGCAGAGGAGAGGCATCTGTGGCTTAATTTGTGAGACATCATGGAGTATGACAAAGTGATCCTCTTGGATGCCCCAGTCTCGCCTTCTGGACTGTTCGGCGCTACTGTTGAGATGGTATTGAACAGGTTTAGAGAGACACAGGCGCAGTAGGCCCAGTGGCGCAAAAAGTGGGTATGCGCTACATGCGGCGCATAGGAGCGCGCAGAACCAGGGGGGAGCCAAAGCGATGGTATTTTTTTTTTTTTTTTTTATCTCTACGTAGCTGCTTTTGTGCGTTTCTAAATAATTTCTGCATTTCCTCAATGTTATATAACTTTTTAGAGGACTAACAGGTTAGAGTAGGATATTCATAAGATTCCATCATATAATTTTGACATAGAGAGGGGGGGATAATATCGCGAGCAGGCGGGGGCGCCGTGAGCGCTGAGCGAGCCGGTACGAGTCGAAAAAGATGGATAAAGCAAAAAAGCTGTCAGGACTAAAAATAGAAAAAGAAAGAGGGAAAAGGAGATGGCATGTCAATTGATGCGCCAGCAGCTAAATAAGTGGATGGTCAAAGGCAACAGGTAGGATTTAAAGTGTGACGTCCACGCATGTAGGCTTCCCAGTGAGATTCCCGGTGGGCCGACGTGCTTCTTGGGCCAATACATCTAATAGGCTATTTTTTTATTTTTTTTTGTCTTTGTCTTAACGGCCCATAAAACTCGTACATCGGCGACTCATTCATTTTGTTTTGTTTTGCTTAATTGGCGGTGCTGGGGTAATGCCATTGTAATGCATTGGTCAAAAAAAAAAAAAAAAATTTTTTTTTTTACATTTTGCCCATTGGTTCTTTTCTTGATTGACACTGGGCTGGACCCAATCACATCTTTAATGTGAACAGTGGCGGAGCCAGAGGGGGGTCCGGGGTGGCACTGGACACCCCTGACATGCGATTGGCCACCCCGGGTGCCACCCCAAAATTTTATTTGCTACTGGCAGTTGCTGATGCTGATTTAAAAAAAAAAATTACGTTCGCCGGCAGCGCGGCGCGCGCGCAGTTTTCAAACGGACGAGCAGAGGATGAGAGATGGTTGCAAGATACCGAACTTCACCGAATAAGAAAACATCATATTTGAAGTAAGTTTTTAAGGTTTAGCATCAGGGTGGTTTGCTCCGAATAGCCTACATTAGGCCTAATACACGCATATGCAGTACCTTGCCGTGTGTACGTTACAGTATACAAATGTTCTAGCTAATGTGAGGATAGGAGATCAAAACGCAGGCAAAGAAGAGCAGAAACAAGTGATATCATAATGCGATCACTATAGGACTATGAAGCTTTATGGGTGTAGGGTGTTGATGGACTCGATCTACTGTGTTTTGATCATCATTATGAATCTGATCTAGATGTAGTCTTTGATAAAAATGCGATTTTCTCAGCTTTTTGCTCATGTTGCTTTTTATGAAACTTGCCAACATTCAAGTGTTGATAAAAAAAGACGCACAAAGCTAGAATAAAACAATTTTTTGTCTGTCCATTCTTTTGGTATGTTCAGATATTCATACAACAAAATATTCTGGGGTGCCATGAAATTGTGAAAATTACCAAAAACACCATTTTTTTTATAGGCTACTGCGAGAAAGAGTTAAGATAAAAATGTTGGTAATTGGATGATGATTAGAATATAAATATGATTGGAATCATATTTTAAATTTGTCATATTTTTGAACAGGGTCAATTAAACATGAAAAGAAAGGGAGAGATATCAGAGTACTTTTTAAATAAGCACAAACATAGTCCAGTCATTTTATGAAAAAAGGTTGAACAAATTGCAACAGAAGCAAACTCAAATAATTTTGTAGCCTCAATATGTCCTGAGTAAGGAAAAAAAGTCTAGAAGAATCCCATTAGGGGAACTGTTTCTGGGGATTCACTTTTTATTTTACCTTTTGTCCTTTGCATTCTCCTTACCATTGTCTCCTGTTCTTCCCTCAGACTCGTCCCCCAGAAACAGTCCCACAGACCCAGTCCCAAACCCAATCTCTTGCTTCTGTTGAGTTTGCTTCTGTTGCAATTTGTTCAAGGTTGACCCCCATTTTGGCTTAAAATGACTAACAGGCAGATCAGGTGCAAACAGACCCCAGCCCTTGCATCACCACTGGCTAGTCAGAGTCAGTGTGGTCAGACTTCAGGACCAGCAACAGGTCAGAGCATCTACCAGACACAGGCAGTCAATCACATACCCAATTCAGGAATTTAAGTTGAGATGATTTTGCCAGATTAAAAGGATAGTTCACCCAAAAATGAACACACACACAAAAAAAATTATATTTAGAAAGAATAATTATAAATTATTATAAAGAAAGAATTATGTTGTATTAAATCTTCCTAGGATAAGATTTTATATTGATGGGCAATACAATTGTTTACATTTTTCAAGTACAATTAAAAAAACAGTTGTTTTTTTTTGTAAATGTGAGTTTTTTTGTAAATAAACGCAGCAGTACATAATAGACACATGCTACGGTATCTTATCTCCTTGGTGCTTAAGCTTTGTTTTCTGCAAATATTTTGGATGTTCAACACTTATAGACACAAACAGAGTGACCCAATTCCTTCCATAAGCTTTTCCACTGTGTGTGTGTATGTGTGTGTACTGTGTACCCCCGAAAGTAGCAGTGGCCACCTCCTGGCCACCCCATGTATAAAACTCTAGTTCCGCCACTGAATGTGAAGTATAGAAATTAGTACAAAACTAATTATGAAAGTTTCCTTTATTTTTCAGTGCATTTGTTTTACAATATATGGCTATTACTATCATGGGATTAATATTATAACTATTATTATATAGTAGTGTAATGTAGACAGACAGTGTTACTAAAAAAGGTTTGAATTTTTCTTTGTTTAATTTGCACACTGAATATGGGTTGGAGCTTTTAATTTTGAACTCTCAAAGTGCACAAGATTGATGAATTCAACATTAAAAAGCACAACATTTTCTTACGGGGGAGCATGCCCCCGAAACCCCCTAGAGGGACAGGGGTACACTCAGCAGTGGATTCATCACTGTGAAGTATAGTTCAATTTTATTCATAAATGACCATTTTGTACTTATTTCATCTGTTAGCTATCACTCGTTCCTCACTTATTAGGCTACATGGCACAGTTATTTATTTCTTTGTTGTTGTTTTTTTTTGGGGGGGGGGCCGCCAAAATTGTTGCTGCATACCCCTCTGACACCGGGTTGTTGCGCCCCTGAGTAGGCCACCTTTGGGAAGTTCAATCCTTGCCTTGTTCTAAAGGGGAATAATCTCCTCCCTCCCCCCCTGAGGAGGGTGTTGGGGTACAAAAATTCTGCTTAAGAACAGAATAAAGTTCTCCTCCCTCCCCCAAAGAGGGAGCTGGGGTGCAGAAAATTGTTGTTAGAGGAGAATAATAATAATAATGAAAGGCGATGGCTGGCATCAAGTCGAGCTGGCGCTGCGTGTTTGGCTCCCTGAAAGTATATTCGGAAGTAAAGCGGACAGATGCTTGAGATGATCGGCTATGGTAATTATATTCTCTTCTGTCACCTTCCCCTGGTACCTGGGTATTAAGTGAGGTTATGATCCTTCCCATTGCAATGTTGGGCAGGGTGTTTCCACTCGCTGGCTAACTTTTTAGCTAACTCGCTGGCTAAAGTTCAGTGCCTAAAGTTCTAGATTATTTCTAGTCTCCAAGCAGGCATTGGTCAGCATTGCGTAGTTGGTATTGAAGTCCCCATTGCATCAGCTGGCATGGTGTTGAGTTCCCACGAAAGGGAACGTCTCAGGTTACGCATGTAACCATGTTTCCCTGATAGAGGAACAAGATGCTGCATCACGTTGCCATGCTTCGGGCGTGCATTTGAAGCTGATGATGTGTTTTCAGGTGCCCTTTTTATACACTGGGGAGCTCCCTGCGACATCATCACTGCATCCGCCATGATTGGCTAGTTGGTACAACACGTGCCTCAGACACCGAGTCATACGGGACGTGTCCCCATTGCGTCAGCTGACGCGGAGTCTCATTCCTCTCAGGGAACCATGGTTACATGCGTAACCTGAGACTTTTTTTTATTGTAAATTTATTTTAAATTAAACAAATCATTAATATTTATGAAAGAATAATGGTAAAATGCTCCATGATGTAAATTACGTTTATCTTTATTTTTAGGCAATATTCTTCAGCTGCAACATGATTGTAAGGTAAGGTAATAAATTTCAATGCAGGCATAATCATATATTATGTATTTGTTTAGCATTATAAAAAAACATACAGGTTTATTGACAGCATTTGTGGCATAATATTAATTATCACAACTTTACAGTTTTCTTCAAAAATAAAAAGATAAAATTGTTGCAACTAACTTTTACATTTATATCCAATCATTTAACTTCATTACATGTAAATCTGGTGAACAGTAACTGTTGCATAATAGTTAATGCCGCATAATGTACATTGAATCCTTAACATTACTTTAAGTATATTTGTCTAGATTTCTTTTAAAAATCTAATCATTCTCAAATCTAAATAAAATTTACTCAGGAAATTAACAGTTAATATGCCATTTACTTATTAAGCAGAGCGAAGACAGTGAGAAAAGAGAATTGGGAAAAGAACCACCCCAATGTGAAGACAAGGATCAGATCAATTTGGAAAGCATCGATAAGCTCTTTAGTAGACTCAAACTAAGTCGCGAAAACTCCTACAAACTGTCAAGAGACTTTTTGCAGGTAACTCCTCCACTACAAAGGCATGAACCTTGTAATGAGAAGAATCTGGTTCAAACTTATATACAAGGACTCCTAATGGCAGATTACACAGCAAGATACATTCCAATGGAAGAAGAAAAAAGTGAGGTGCTTAATACAAAAGGCGCCATGGTTTCTGATGTGCAAGGGGGTAATGCCTTTGAAAACATTTTCAAGAGGTCTGTGCATGTTGAAACAGGCAAAAGGCAGCCCATTCACCCAATGGACATCCAAATGGCAGTGTTTCTATGTGCAGATAATTTCCTTCGTCAGCTCATGGTAACAAAACTGTCACAATGTCAGTATGCTCTTCCTCTGCTTGTGCCTAATATATTTACCAAGGAGATTGAATGTCCCCTGTGGACCTTCAGGCAATTTAAGAAAAGCTGGAAGTCACACAAAGAAAACATCAGTAAAAACCAGACAATCTACAAGGCTGAGACACCTATGGTTGCCTTTTTTAGATTTTCAGCAGTTTCTTCATCCAAATCAGAATTAATGAACAACCTGATCAATGAACGCCATGCAACTTTCTTTCACAGACACTGCCGTGGAAGCAGCAAATCCCGCCTGCTGATGGATGGAGTTGTTGAGATCGCCTGGTACTGCCCTTCTGGAGAGAAAACTGATAAATTTAGAGACTGCATTGCCTTCTGTAATCTTCATGGCGATGCACAAGCTTATGACACACAGCTACAAATTCTGACTGATAAGTCCTCAATAAATGTAGTGCTTTTGCCAAATCTTGATAGCAGTGACAAAAGTATGAAAATAGTGGAAGAGCTCTACAACAGCACAAAGCCTCTCATTTGCCTTCTGACTGAAGATGACTCAGATGTTTTCAAGATGAAGGAAGGCAAATATACAATTGGCTTGAAAGGAAGAAATAGATCAGATGTATCAGAGGAACTTAGAAGAACCATCAATGAGTTTCTCTCTAAACCAGTTTTCAAACTTGAGAATATGGGTGAACATTCAGGAATCAAACTTGATGAGAATGATGATAAATGCAGGAGAGGAAAAGAGGCAGCAGAGAAAATGATGAGACTACTTGAGACAAAGGAAATGTCAGAAATCAAAGAAACATTTCTCCCTTGTCAGGGAAAACTGTGGCATGACTGGTGTCTAAAGAACAAAGAACTACATCGTCCTCAAGGGAACAACATTGAAATGCATAATTGCCGAAAACAAACAGAAATGTACAAAATCCGTGAGCAGCAGAAAAAAATTGGCCTCAGTGAATTTTCAAAATTGTTTATTGAAAAACTTAACTCCATAGATGCTACTGAGAAGATGTATTGCCTTAAATGGCTGGGGATCCTCCTGGATGAGTATACTTCAAAAGATCTCTGCAAGCTTCATCATGAGTATTATGAAACATGGTCAAAAGTGCTGGATTTGAAAAAGGAACATGATAAATCTGAGCAACTGACAACAGAACAGTCACAACTAGAGAAGCTATCTGAAAACCTGAATATAGCATCATTTGGCTTGGAGCACATATTAAGAGAGATTGGCCAGATATATGAATCACACATATCTGTGAGAAAGAAAAAAAGTTCTGAATATGAACTAGATGTCAGGTCTCTCCCGCGATTTGCTGCAGAGCTCATGATCTGTGGATACCCACTGGAGCTGATGGACGGTGATGCAGCTCACGTTCCTCTGATTTGGGTTCAAGCTGTTCTAGATGAACTTAACAAAATGCTGGGAGATCAAAAAGTCTTTGTGTTGTCAATTTTGGGTATTCAGAGCACTGGGAAATCCACCATGCTGAATGCCATGTTTGGACTGCAGTTTGCGGTCAGTGCTGGGAGGTGTACCAGAGGAGCCTTCATGCAGCTAGTCAAGGTGTCAGAAGAATTTAAAACCAAGTTAAACTTTGACTACATTATTGTTGTTGATACTGAGGGACTTCATGCTCTAGAGTTGGCTGGCAGGTCAACAAGACATCATGATAATGAAATGGCAACATTTGTAGTCGGTCTTGGAAACATGACTTTGATCAACATCTTTGGTGAGAATCCAGCTGAGATGCAGGACATCCTTCAGATTGTTGTTCAGGCTTTCTTGAGGATGAAAAAGGTACGACTGAATCCCAGCTGCATGTATGTGCATCAGAATGTTGGAGACATCACAGCGGGCGAGAAGAACATGGTAGGGAAAAGGCGCTTACAGGAGAAACTAGATGAGATGACTCAACTAGCTGCTAAAGAAGAAGTCTGTGGTGCAGAGTGTTTCAGTGACGTCATTGGATTTGATATAAAGACTGATGTGAGGTACTTTGCCCAGCTCTGGGAAGGTAACCCACCAATGGCTCCACCCAATCCAGGTTACAGTGAAAATGTGCAGGAGCTTAAGAACACAATTCTATCTCGTGCCTTACAATATAGTGGTTTAACACTGGCACAATTCAAAGATCGTATTGGAGACCTCTGGAACGCTCTTCTGAATGAAAACTTTGTTTTCAGCTTTAAGAATACTTTGGAAATTGCAACATACAGAAAATTAGAAGAGGAGTATGCAAAGTGGACCTGGAGTCTCAGAAGTGCCATGCTGGAGATTGAAGACAAATTGCACAATAGAATCAACAACAAGCAACTGCATAAAGTTGAGAGAAGTCATTTAGAAAATGAGATGGCAGAGACCAATGAAGAGGTAAAAAGGTCCATGAAGTGTTACTTTGAAGAACACAAAGAAAAGGAGATGTTGATTCAGTGGAGATCGAAATTTCAAGAGAAAATCCAGCACCTTCATTGGGAGCTTGTGAGGGATGCAAAAAGAAAACTAGAGAACATTATCTATCAAAAGAAAGCTCTCACTAAACTGGATGGAGAGAAAACTCTGCATGAGCGAAAACTCCTTGAGAAAAGCAAAGAGTTTGCATTCAGGCTCAAACAAAAAGGTTTTGATGAGAATGAGCTGGAGGTACAATTTGATAAAGTGTGGGAAATGTGGGTCTCTGAGTTGGCAGGGGATGTTCAACCTTTTGAAGAGCTTAACTTAGAAAGTGACATTATTACAATAATATCTGAAATTCATGAAAAAGCGCTTGTGCTTCACAGATTAAATAAATATGAACACATACATAAAACCACTGATTTCACCACATATGTAAATATCATGGGAAAATACTGGAAAAACACCAGTATTCTTCCACCAGAAGAACAAGAGTCAATAAAACAATTGGTGTACAGTATTTTTCATGAAACTGGGAAACAGGTGAAGTCAAAATTAGTTGTGAACACAGGCTACAACCCAAGCTACATTCAAGAAATTGCACAACTTGTAAAAATGAATGTAGGAAATCACAAGTGCAAACAAGTACAATATGAATTCAGGAAAGAGTTCACAGTTGATCTGACAATCAGCGCATGTAAGTGGGCAGGTGAGAAGTTTGCAGAGCTCCATCAGGTGTTCAGAAACAACAATGATCCTTTGATTTATTTAGAGAGAAAGAAACCAGAATACTACAGTGTGTTCCATGGATTCTGCAAAGGTGCAGAATCTGCTGCAATATTTGGAGCCTTGATTTGTAGTGAGCTGAAAAACCCCATTCTCCAGAGTGCCTACAACAAGGCTGCAAATGATCTAGCAGGAGAGATGCGGACAAATATTCCAGCATTCAAAGGCAACAGGTCAAACCTGGAGAAACACATTCTGAAAACTCTAGCAGAGGAGGAGGACTTTCAAAAGTTCATTCAGTACATACATTTACCGAGGAACCACTTTGAAGATTTCATTAAAGCTGAAGTGAAAGCATATATAACAGGGGAGAACTCCCCAACTCTTGCAATGATTAATGAGAACATCAAGAACAAGGGGCAATGTGTCATTAAGGCTGCTGAAAATGCAACAACTGAAGTCTCAAGGAAACATGGAGATGCCAATATGTGGCTGGAGATATTCTCAGACTGTCTGAAAGACGAGCTTGAATACAGTAAAGAACATCTCACTGGTAACTGCTGTCAGGACATCACTGACTTTGAACTTCTAAAAGAGGTTGTTAAAAAAGAACTTCAGCCCATCACAGAAGAGTCAAACAAATACTTAACAAAACCCTCTGATATTGAAATAAAAATGTTCAGGGAACCACCAGATGATATTTTAATTGAACATTTCTGCCAGTGCTGCTGGGTTCAGTGTCCCTTCTGTAAAGTTGTCTGTGTTAACACAATGGAGGACCATCTTGGAGATCACATTGCTCCCTTCCATCGTAACTGTGGGATGAGAGGGATGCTTTACAAGGGCACAGATAATCTTTGCCTGGAATTCTGCACATCTTCAGTGGCAAGTGAAACACAATTTTTTTACCCAGATATTCAAAAAGATGACACAGTTTTATGGAAGGAGTATAGAACAGCAGGTACGGATTTTGAGAAATGGAGCATCACGCCTGATGTCTCAGAGTTGCCATACTGGAAGTGGTTTGTGTGTCTATTCCAGAATGATTTGGAAAAGTATTATAACAAAACTTTCAGTGGTTATGGTAAGATTCCAAATGAATGGAGATCCTACACAAAGAAGCAAGCTTTGGAGAGTTTAGAAAAATACCTATAAGTTTAACTGGTGCCTTAGGCTACATTTTTTATTTAGTTTATTGCCAATAAGTTCTGTTGTTCTCACCACTTTGTGAAGGCCTTTATATGAAAAGATGTCATTATAATTAAATTAGTCAGATTTTTAGTTATTTTATATAATGATCATATGTGTGTAACATTAGTTTCCTTTGATGTTCAGGGTTTTTGATTGATCTATTGTTGTTGTTTTTATTACATAATTTAAGTCTACATAAGTTTTTGTCTTCTTTTTGTACCTGGAGTTTTTAGTAACATTGTTAACTTAACCATCATATTCATACTGATGAATCAGAAAAAAAATTAATTCTTGCTTATGTTTTATCATTTGCTTATGTTTTATCCTTTAATCATTATAGAACTTAAATATCATTTAATCAGATGTAATCAATCATATTTTAAGAAATCATTATTATCATGTTGATTTGTTTCTCATTACTATAATTTTCATGTGTTTACCATTTTTATCATTTGAAATGCATGTTTAATGCTTTTCTTTTATCAATCTTTATGCCTCAAATGTAGCTGATTGACTTAGGGTGAACTTTTATACTTGCTGTTTAGATGAGGTCAAAAGTCTATAAGTTTCCAATAGACAGACCACAAATGCTCGAATGTCTCAGAATAAAGTGGTAAACGAATTTTATCTTAGCAGAACATCTTGCAAAAGGGACATGTTGTGCAGTAGTTCTGTATTGTGTATTAAGATTAACAACTTTCTGACACATTTGGGGTAAGAGACAATGTGTGTACGGCCCCCCCTCCACGGTGTGAAACCACAAAAGAACAATATGTCTTTGTCTTTCGGGTTTGCTTGAATGAGATCGGAAAGAGGAACTTTTGCTGATAAGCATTGCATAAAAGGGAGATTATTTCCTGTACTGGTCAGTCTATCCTTTGGACTCCTTCGCAACCTGTCTTTTTAAAGAGAGATCTCTCAAACAAGTTGCTTATCTTTATGCAAGAATATTATACTCAGAGGGTTTGATTATATTTTACTTAGAAATATTAGAAGTGATTTTAACTGTTCATTTATGTTTCTTTATTAAACTTTTCATTCTGATTATGGATGAATTCATTTTACTCTTCATTAATTATTTGATGTTCTGCTGTTAAGAAATAAAATTTAACTTCATCATCTGACTGGATCTCCTCCCTGCATCATTATACCAATTAAATTATACTGCTTTTATTTTATTTTATACTGCTTTTTATTTTATTTTGCTAAAATAATTTTAATAAAACTGATTTTTTTTTTCTTGAGCTTTCTCTTAATGTAAATAATGTTCCTTAGAGTAAAATATTTACAGGACAAAAACAATTTTAAAGTATGATTTAGGTAATTTTGTTTGCACACTGTGTGGGAGTTTTTTTGTTGTTTGTTTGTTTGTTTTTTGCTATAATAACTGGCAGACTGTATATTATCGCATTGAAATTATTTATCTTACTTGTAGACTAGCTTAAAGCTTTTTGTCAATCAAGAAGATTAGAACCTAACTTCGGTGGGAAACAACAGGAGTATAAAATACTGATGTGTCATTAAACCCCGACGCCTAGAAGCCCAGAGCTGAGGATAAGAAACCCAGAGCTGAGGATAAGAAGCCCAGAGCTGAAGACAAGAAACCCCAAGCTGAAGACAAGGAGCCCCAAGGTGAAGACAAGAAGCCCAGAGCTGAAGAAAAGGAACCCCAAGGTGAAGACAAGAAACCCAGAGCTGAAGACAAGAAACCCCAAGGTGAAGACAAGAAGCCCAGAGCTAAGAACAAGAAGCCCAAAGCTGAGGACAAGAAACCCAGAGCTGAAGACTGCTAGAAACCCAGAGCTAAAGACAAGAAACCCCAAGCTGAGGACAAGAAACGCAGAGCTGAAGACAAGAAACCTTGTATTTGAGTTCTACTTGTTGAGTTTACAGGAAATGTGTTTAGAGTTGCAATAATAATAATAATAATCATGAAGTTTTATAATTATGACCTTTACCTTTTCAATAATTTACTATCATGGTAGGCTATAGACCTTTTACGCACTTCCGCATTTTTCGACCGGAAATATGTCAATGAAGTGTATTAGAACTTCCTGTTATTATAGTGGCAGATACGAAAAATGGCAGAGTCGAAGAGTTGCAGTTTCTGTTGTGTTCCAGGCTGTTCGTCTTCCAACCAAAAACAGCCCTACCTTTCATTTCATTCTTTTCCTGTGGATCCAAACCTTAAACCCAAATGGATACAGGTGATCTGAAGAGAGGAAGGGAATAGTTTTAATATAAAAACAGGTAGCACCTATGTCTGCAGCCGGCACTTCGCTCCGGATGATTACAGTGGTGGCTGTGTCGTTCGTCGCCTGAAGAGTGGTGTTGTCCCAAGCCTATTCCCTTGGAACAACTTTACTGCTCCATTGAGAAGGGAGTCAGTATATGACAGAACCTTCAAACGTCAGTCTATACAGCTATGCTGTGAAGATAGCAACATGGTGGCTAAGGCAGTAAGGATGGATCACGACTACGTGACACACCCACCTGCAGGTAAGATTGTTCATAATGTGTTTAGTTAATGCTAGTCAACTATGTGTACCATTATTGGATAAATGCATTTCTAACTGAACAACTTAATGTTTATAATATAAGCTGTTCACGAAATTCAACTAACGTTAGCCTACATCTGTAACTCTGTAACATAGTCTCATGCTGTCTAGCTGTAAGGGGCCAGAGATGGGCAGTAGGGGAGAGAGGGGCACAACCTAACGCTTTTTGACTTTCTCCATTTTTGTAAACCTACTTTGGGTTCAGAGTATTTATTTTTCCTAAATTAATTTTATAACACGACCATATAACAGTTTAAAATGTAATCTGATCTAAAAAAAAAAAAAAAAAAAGAAATCTTAAAATATTTTCTCAATAAAATACAATTATTAAGTGTTCATATAAAATAATGTATTTTTTTTAAATAATGTCCATGTGTCCATGAGCAAGACACCTGCTCCTGACGCATGGCTGACACCGCCGTCGGTGTATGAATGATTGAGTGAATGGGTGAATGTGAGGCTATATGTAAAGTGCTTTGGTGGCCATAGGTCTGTGAAAGCGCTATATAAATGCAGTCCATTTACCATTTACCATGTTGCAGTATCCAGCCGATACTGTTCGTCGGACGACCAAATACGTTTCTACACCAAATTTCCATCCGAGAGGGTTTTTTTTTTGGGAGTCGATTGCACCATCTGCCCTTAGACAGGTGTACTGGACCAAAGCACAGAGGGCAGGTCTGCCAAGATCCCAGCCCACCACGCATCATGCCATTAATAGATGAGTTCTTGATGTACTCTATGCGGGTTGCTGTTGGCTCATTGCTGACATGTTTAATGTGAGCATTGCCAGGGTCAGCAGGGTTACCATCACCTGGGCCAATTATCTTTTTATGATGCTGAGCTCACTTCCCATCTGGATAAGCAGGGAAAAGGTTAAGTCTACTATGCCCCTTAAATTTCAGAGGTACTGTCCTAATGTCAGAGTGATACTGGACTGCACAGAAATTGCCCTGGAGACAGCCTTACAGTCAGAAACATTTTCAAATTACAAAAACAGGACGACATTGAAAGGGCTAATTGGAGTTGCTCCCAATGGTTTGGTGACATTCATCTCACCCCTGTACACTGGGTGCATCTCAGATAAGGAGATCACCAGGATCAGTGGAGTCCTTCCCTTGCTGGAGCCAGGAGACGATATCATGGCGGACAAAGGGTTCCTCATTCAAGACATCCTTGCTGACGTTTGTCAGCATTTGGCCGGGGTTTTCCGTTTTTGACCACTAGAGGCCCCCATTGTGCTTTTTGTCTGATTCTTTTGTTTTCCCTTGTTTCCAGTAATCATTTGCACCTGTGCCTCGTTTCCCTTGTATGTATTTAAACCCTTAGTTTTCCTCAGTTTTTTTGCTCTGTGTTTGTATGTTAGCACCCAGCCTTATGTGAAGCTGTGAAACTTTTGTTGCTCCAGTTGGACTCTCTTGTGGAACTCTGTTTTGGTACACGTTTACTTTTTGGATTCATTTTTGGATTTATTTTTTTGAGACTTTTTCTGCTGTACCTACTTGCCTTGTGGATTTACCTTTTGACTTGGTGGATTATCTGTTTTTCTCTTGGAATTACTTTTGACGCTGTGGATTTATATTTTTGTCTGAAGAACTTTACTTTTTACATTATTAAAACACCGTCTCAAGTACTGCTGTGTCTGCCTCATCTCCTGGGTTCTGCTGACTGTTAGTGGCTCAGTTTGCTAAGAGACTGTTTCTCACACCGGAGACCCGAGTTCGAAACCGGGTCCTGACAGAAACACAGAGCCAAGATGAACCCAGAGGCAGCCAGTACCCAGGATCTTTTTGCCACGCTGTCCCACCATGAGGGGACTGTCCAACGCCACGAAGCTGCTCTGGCTCAGCAAGAGGCCTTGATGGTTAGACATTCTCAACTTCTGTCGGAGATGTTGACTTCCATAAAGCAGATATCGGATCGACTTCCCCCGGCAACCGCTCCCGCCCCAGTGCCCGTGGCAGTTAACCCCCTGGCTGAACCTCGCCTTCCGCCTCCCCAACGGTTCTCAGGTGATCCAAGTGCTTGTAAGGGTTTCTTTACCCAATGTTCTCTCTCTTTTGAGCTGCAACCCTCATCTTTTCCCACCGACCGGTCCAAGATCGCATACATCATAACCCTGCTGTCGGAAAAAGCCCTGGCCTGGGCCACTGCTGTGTGGGATGCCCAAAGTCCCTGCTGTGCCAGCTACTCAGCCTTTACTGAGGAATTCAAGCGAGTGTTCCAAGGTCCTACCAGCGGCCCTGACTCAGCTAAACAACTCCTGACTCTCCGTCAAGGTCGGCGCAGTGTGATGGACTATGCCATCCAGTTCCGCACGGTGGCAGCAGCGAGTGGATGGAACGACGAGGCGCTCACGGTGTGCTTTCTGAAAGGTCTCTCAGACACCATCCAAGACGAACTGGCCACTCGGGAACCATCGGACAGTCTCGAGTCCCTGATCAAGTTGGCCTCGCGTATAGACCAGCGCCTGAGAGAGAGAGAACTCAACCGTAGACCTCTCGCCCTAGCTCCTATTGGTCCCAGCTCCGAGTCCCCACCTCTATCCCCACTGGCTCCACCGGAACCCATGCAGATCGGACGCATCTCCCAGGCTGAAAGAGACCGCCGGATGAGGGAGCGATGCTGTCTATATTGCGGAAAACCGGGCCATTTCCGCTCTGCGTGTCCCGGGCTCCAGGGAAACGCAGTGTCCCGTGCAGGCCTGGGGGAACTGTAATGGGAAACATAACCTCCCCCCATCCGTCCAACTCCCGTCTGCTCATCCCAGTCACCCTTTCCTGGGACAACCACGAGCTACCCCTTCAAGCCTTGGTAGACTCTGGAGCCGCAGGAAACTTCTTGGACGGTATCTGGGCAAAGGAGAATGGCGTTCCCTCTGAACTTCTCTCGGACCCCGTGAGGGTTAGTACGTTGGATGGAAGTCCTCTGGGATCTGGACTTGTCACTCGCGTCACTGCTCCCTTGCGACTTTCAGTTTCCCAACACCAGGAAGTGATAAACTTTCATCTGATCTCCTGTTCCGAGTTCCCTCTCGTCCTTGGCTACCCCTGGCTGCACACCCATAACCCTCACATCGACTGGTCCATGGGCAGTGTCAAGCAGTGGGGCCCTACGTGCCAAGCTACTTGCATCTTTCCAAGTTCCCCGGGTTCTCCTCCCGAGTCTCTAGAATCCATCGACCTGTCCCGAGTTCCCGAGTGTTACCATGATCTCAAGCCGGTATTTAGCAAACAGAGGGCCACCACGCTACCACCCCATAGACCTTATGATTGCCCCATCGACCTGTTTCCGGGCACCTGCCCCCCCAGGGGTCGGATCTTTTCCCTATCTCCTCCCGAACGAGCTGCTATGGATACCTACATCAAGGACGCACTGGCAGCAGGCCTCATTCGTCCATCCACCTCGCCCGCAGGAGCAGGTTTTTTCTTTGTGGCTAAAAAAGACGGTGGACTACGTCCATGCATCGACTACCGGGGACTCAATGCCATAACCGTCCGCAACCGCTACCCCCTACCCCTTATGGCCACAGCTTTTGAGCTGCTCCAGGAGGCAGCCATCTTCACTAAGCTTGACCTGCGGAACGCATACCATCTTGTGCGGATCAGACACGGTGACGAGTGGAAGACCGCTTTCAACACGCCTACTGGTCACTACGAATACATGGTGATGCCCTTCGGCCTGACCAACGCCCCGGCTGTGTTCCAAGCGCTCATAAACGATGTGCTTAGGGATATGCTTAACATCTTCGTGTTCGTTTACTTGGATGATATCCTCATCTTTTCGAGCTCCCTTCAAGAACACACTAAGCATGTCAGACAAGTACTCAAACGCCTCCTAGACAGCCATTTGTACGTTAAGCCGGAAAAATGTGAATTCCATTCCTCCCGAGTACAATTCCTGGGATTTGTAGTGGAACCCGGTCGTATCCAAATGGACTCCAGGAAGGTAGAGGCAGTAGCGGATTGGCCCACCCCTAAGTCTGTTAAGGAAGTTCAGCGTTTCCTGGGCTTCACAAACTTTTATCGCAAGTTCATCAAGAACTTCAGCTCGGTGGCAGCTCCTCTCTCAGCTTTAACCAAGGGTGGCAACGCAAGGTTTCTGTGGGGAAAAGAAGCTGAGACGGCCTTCCAAGGACTCAAGCAGCGCATCCTCTCTGCTCCCATCCTGACACTACCTACAGCTGATGAACCTTTTGTGGTGGAGGTAGACGCCTCAGAGGTTGGTGTTGGAGCTGTCCTGTCTCAGAGGGGTGAAGACAAGAAGCTCCACCCTTGTGCCTTCTTCTCTCACCGGCTTACCCCGGCTGAGAGAAATTACGATGTGGGGGATCGTGAACTCCTAGCGGTTAAGATGGCATTGGAGGAGTGGAGACACTGGCTCGAGGGGGCTTCTCAACCGTTTCAAGTGCTTACGGACCACAAAAATCTGGAGTATATCCAGCAGGCGAAACGGTTGAACTCCAGACAAGCTCGATGGTCTATTTTTTTCAATCGATTTGAGTTTATCCTCACCTATCGGCCCGGGTCGAAGAATCTCAAACCGGACTCCTTGTCCCGAGTCTACGCTCCTGCCATTCGAGAAGATACTGACATGCCTGTCCTTCCTACCGCTAAGATCGTGGCCCCGATCTCGTGGCAAGTTGAGGACACCGTGAGACGAGCTCAAGCTACTGAACCGGGTCCGAAAGGAGGTCCTGCCAATCGGTTGTTTGTCCCCAAGGCAGCGAGGTCCCAGGTTCTTCTGTGGGGACACTCCTCTCGTCTCACCTGTCACCCTGGCGAAGGTCGCACCTTGGAGTTCATCCAGCGAAAGTTCTGGTGGCCCACCATAAAAGAAGACGTTGGCACCTTTGTCAAGGCCTGCTCCAGCTGCTGCCAGGGCAAATATTCTCACCTTCGCCCTCAAGGACTCCTTCACCCTTTATCTATTCCCCACCGTCCCTGGTCCCATATCTCTTTGGATTTTATTACTGGCCTTCCTCCGTCTCATGGTAATACTACTATCCTAGTCATCATCGACAGGTTTTCTAAGGCGGCCAGGTTCGTCCCCTTGACTAAGTTACCTTCTGCTAAGGAAACGGCTGAGCTGGTAATTAACCACGTGTTCCGAGTCTTCGGCATTCCCCAGGATATGGTTTCTGACAGAGGCCCCCAGTTCGCCTCGAGGTTTTGGAAGGCCTTCTGCCAGCTCATAGGGGCCACTGCCAGTCTATCTTCAGGGTACCACCCGGAGTCCAACGGCCAAACCGAGAGGATGGATCAAGAGCTGGAAACCGCCCTCAGATGTATGGTCTCCAACAATCCGTCCACATGGTCGTCCTTCATCGTTTGGGCCGAGTATGCGCACAACACCTTGCGCTCCTCCTCCACTGGTATGTCCCCGTACGAGAGTCAGTTCGGCTATGCCCCCCCTTTGTTCCCTGACCAGGAGGCAGAAGTCGGAGTCCCTTCAGGCCTGAAGTTCATCAGACGCTGTCGGCTTACGTGGAGGAAGACCCGTCTCAATCTTCTGCGTTCCTCACAGCGGTACCAACGACAAGCCAACAGACGTCGCCGTTCCGGCCCCACCCTGCGCCCAGGCCAGAGAGTCTGGCTCTCCACAAAAAACTTACCTCTACGGGTGGAGTCTCGCAAGCTGTCCCAGAAATACATCGGTCCCTTTAAGGTTGCCAAGAAAGTTAATCCCGTTACTTATCGCCTGCACTTACCCAGATCCCTTAATATTAATCCTACGTTTCACATCTCCTTATTAAAACCTGTTGTTTTTTCTCCCCTTGTCCCGGCAGGCAGACCTCCCCCTCCGCCCTGTGTCATCGGAGGCCAGCCGGCTTATACCGTCCACCGGATACTGGACTCCCGCCAGGTGCAGCGGTCCTGGCAGTATCTGGTGGACTGGGAAGGCTATGGTCCCGAGGAACGCTCCTGGGTTCCTGCCAAAGACATACTGGACCCTGACCTCATTCGACAATTCAGGGCCCTCCACCCCGAGAAAGCTAGTAGGAACGTCAGGTTTTCCGTTTTTGACCACTAGAGGCCCCCATTGTGCTTTTTGTCTGATTCTTTTGTTTTCCCTTGTTTCCAGTAATCATTTGCACCTGTGCCTCGTTTCCCTTGTATGTATTTAAACCCTTAGTTTTCCTCAGTTTTTTTGCTCTGTGTTTGTATGTTAGCACCCAGCCTTATGTGAAGCTGTGAAACTTTTGTTGCTCCAGTTGGACTCTCTTGTGGAACTCTGTTTTGGTACACGTTTACTTTTTGGATTCATTTTTGGATTTATTTTTTTGAGACTTTTTCTGCTGTACCTACTTGCCTTGTGGATTTACCTTTTGACTTGGTGGATTATCTGTTTTTCTCTTGGAATTACTTTTGACGCTGTGGATTTATATTTTTGTCTGAAGAACTTTACTTTTTACATTATTAAAACACCGTCTCAAGTACTGCTGTGTCTGCCTCATCTCCTGGGTTCTGCTGACTGTTAGTGGCTCAGTTTGCTAAGAGACTGTTTCTCACACCGGAGACCCGAGTTCGAAACCGGGTCCTGACAACGTTGGAGCTAAGCTCATCATTCCACCTTTTTAGCGTTCAGCTTAATTCAGCAATAAGGAAACGGAACAAACCCAAGCCATTGCCCGCCTCAGAATTATAGTAGAAAGAGTGATCGGTAGGGTAAAGTCCTTTCACATCTGGGACTCTCCCGTGCCGCTCACACTGATTGGCAGTGTGAATCAGATCTGGCTTAACTGCTGTGTTTTGGCAAATTATCAAGGACCTTTTTGTTTTGAAGAGTGAATGAATTAATGTTTTGTGTGTAAATAATAATAATAATTCTTAATATTTTTCTGTTGAAATGTGACTTTGATTTCACTAAAACATTAGATGAACAATTAAAACAATTTTGGTCAAAATGATGCATCATTTAATTTTTTGGTATGTGTAACATCAACTGATTAATAACAACTTAATAAATAACATCAAACATTTACAATAAAAAATAACATTACAGATCATCAACAGTAAGACAGAAGGCTTAACTGATTGGTAAAGACAAGATTAGTGGAATTCAAGGTATGCATTCATGTATGTGCCATAATAATATATATCTAATTTCTATTTCATTTCCGCTATGAATGAGTCATCACGCCAAATTCTTTCCACAGTTAAAGTTGATAGGGTATCTGTAACAAAGTCACACCATGTCAGTCCTGTGATTGCCAGTTGGCCCTGAACTTGCCAGTAGTACTTATGTGAACGCCTCAGACTGGTGTGGCCTTCCTGCACCTTGAGGTGAGCAACCTGAGATAGATCAGTTTTTGTGCTGCTCTTCACCTCAACCAGGCCAAAAGGAGGCGACTCTGAAGGGTCATACACGCAACCGTCTGGACTGGCCCCGAGATGTGGTGCGTCAGGGTGAATGATGAATCCTGCTGGTAGCACATTAGCTCGCAACAGTTCAGCATAGTTTGCCAGCACTTCAGGCTCCACTAGCAGACCACGCTTCATTGCAGCTGTTTGCTTTGTGGAGCCTCTGATCATCTGAATAGCTGCAGACTCCTGCTCTGCACGACACGCCCTACTATAACAAGCATCCCAAAAACGACTAGCAGTCAGCCATGGTCGCCGTAGCTGTGTCCACGCAGGACATTTGGACTGCTGCTGAGTTTCTTTTGCTATCTCGCTGGACAGCTGCGGTGACACTTCAAGAGACTGGAGATGCATTAACTGATGTAAGGTCGGGACGAAATGCAACCTCGGAAAAGTGTGCTGCATCAAGAGGAAGGGACGGAAATTCTGGAGCCATGTGGTGTAGGAGGAGATCACTGGACTTCTTGGGTGGACAGTGATAGGATATGGGGGATCCACGAGGGACAGACCCAAATTTAGATGGCGTCAGCTCCATCTCAGAAACCCCATCCAATACAACAGCCATGAGAGGTCGGGGCTGCACCTGGCTTAATTTGCTTCAAGATGCCATCATATATGGATCTGGCAGTGGTCCTAGACAAGAGAGCAAAGAGAAACACAAGATTATTGGTCACACAAAAGAAAAGTTAGACATGAGTGCTTGACTACATTTACATTTTATTCATTATATCTGCGGTAACCATAATTTGGTTAGTCATAACATTAAAAAAACGTAACTTACTCTCGCAAAGCAACAAAACAGTTAACAAATTAATCACATGTATATGCCTTGTACTGTGTGGACCTCAGACTGTTCTTGCCCACTGTTTTGGACTTTTGCACCACCAGCTCACTAACCGGTTCAGGATGGATTCCCTTAAAAGTAAAAGACAGAAAGCAATTACAGTCTGTAGTCACTACTGGGGGTGTTTTTATAATAATTTACAGTTGTTATAGATACACATCGATTCCTAAATCATAATGATATGTTTATCACAAACCCACCTGTGTTCTTGGTCTGTGCCATCTTTGCAAGCCACTTGTACAGGCCAGGGGGGGTGGAACAGCCTGCAGACCCAGCTGTGAATAATGTGCGGTCTGGTAACTATGTGATTGCAGAATCCTTTACCAGCCGCACAACTGCAGGAGAAAGCTTTCAGGTTGGCACTTTCTGCCTCAAGTGATATCTAGACACAATAAATTAAATAGGTTACACTGAAGTCATACTTATGTTGCTACATCAATGTTCATAATAACATGAAACTATAACTTTCAGTAGGGTGACCAGATTTGAGTTGGTAAAAAAGAGGAGTGAAGAGTTTGTGAGATATTTCATCGAGAGTAATGGGTGTGCAGAGCTGCGTACATAATGCAAATATGATTACATTTCATGTATGTTCAATGTTATTTTATTATATAGGTATCAAAAAAGAGGACATGTCTGGGAAAAAGAGGACGTCTGGTCACCCTACTTTCAGTAAAGTAATAGTAAGTGAAGAAAGTGCCACAAGTTTATGATTTGATAAACTGACCAAACTGCCTTGTTCTAACTGTTGCTGGTCTTCGTCAACAACACGCGCTTTTGCACCCCCTGCTGGTGAGGTTGACTAACAGCAGATGGCGAGTATGCTCGGCAATCTACTGCTTTTCCTGCAGTTCCTGGATGTCAATGTTGAATTTACTGTCGAATTTGAACCACTGAATTTGTGGAAGCGAATTTGCAAAGCGAAATAAAATGGACCGAAAAATGTATGTTGAATATTATAGGTTGTATTTTTAAACAGTTTGAATATTTTAGAAGTGAAATATGAAAGGTGAATATGGATTATTGAATTTTGAATAATTAAAATGTGTTTGAAATGTTTTTAATTGAAATATTCACAGCTTAAATATTCAACCATGTTGAATTTCAGCCCATAAAAATGCAAGCCCTAAAAATACGATGCATTAAAATGCAAGCATGGTTAATGCAATGCCTATTTTTTTCAAGTAGTTCAATTCAACAGGCTTTTTTGTTTCAAAAACATTTGGCATTATTTTACTTCCATATATGTGTTATACTTTATATTACAAATAAATTCACAACACGTAAGATTTACAGTTAACGTAAACAGAGTTATAACCGGTGATATGGCTAAAGCTAAAGCTAGCTAAAGCAATTTCTTCTTTACTTACCTTGGTAACTGTGGATAAACTCTTCGTGGAAGAATATATATCCCTTGTCCATTTTTTTCCCTTTAGTGGACGAATGTATCTCCACACTCTTCACCACATCAGCGCTGGTGAACTTCGGATGTCAACTCAGGCTATTCGAAAACACTCTAGCTGCCATTTCTCCACCAACAATGCTTACACCAGAACTGGGTTTACGCTTCGTTGACGTATTTCCATTTTTTGCGTAAATGGCGTATTGCTTAATTCAAATCAAATTTATTTCTATAGCACTTTCTATGGCCACCAAAACCAATTTTACATGGTTGCAAAGCAGCTTACATAACCTACATATCAAATGTACTGTAGGCCTAGTCACAAAAGTAAAGATATGTAGTTATGACAAATAATGCAAACAAAATATAGTCAATTTGAAATGGTGAAAGACTTAGCTCGATTCAAATCGGTTAGCTTTTAATATTGATTTTAATTTCAGTGGTACTGGTGGATTTCCACGGGAAATTCGAGCATGTCTTTGCATCATTACGTCACATCTGTACACATAAAGAAGGAGTCCCGACTAGTAGGCTATATTGTGTGTGAGAATTTTGGAGATGGAGAATTGAAATAATTAAACTTATAGCGGATCCAGAATGTTTCAAACGACAATCACCAGTGACAACTGGAGATTCACCAGTTGTAAAACCCAAAAGACTTCGGACTTCGGAGTGGGCGGCTAGAGAAAAAAAGAGACTACAACCGGGCCCATGTGAAAACAAGGATAAACATCGGGAGGGCTTTTGAAAGATGGCGTGAACTCCGTGTTTTAAAGGGGTTCAAAACGGACGCAGATACGGCTTTTTTTTTTTTTTTTGCTAGACAGGTAAGTCATTTAAATAGTTTAATTACGTAACAGTAACACACTTGTTCGCTTAATTTACACAGTTACGGAGTTTCCTTTGTTGTGCCTTTCTCGTTTTGCTATTATGGTAAATATTAATTATTTTGTGCTAGCTATGAGAGGGAGCAATTCACCTCTACTCCAAAAAAATCAAACCCGCCTCCTCCGTTGTCAAGTATTGGATCTGAATCAGATCGGTAAAGTGAAAATTTTCCTGACGTAAGATGTTTATATTATGTTATATTATAACACGTTTATGCATAACAGGGATTCCGTTCATACACCGTTTATTTCATAGCACTATGATTGTTAATTGTTTGTACAAAATAACTGCTATTCTATGATTTGCACGGTTTGACATGATATGATAAGCGATCGTTAGATTTAATCAGCACGATTTACTGCAATGCTTTTTCCCCTTAGTTGATCAGAACAAAAGTGGATGTTACTTACTTGTTCAGACGTCATTTTCCGTTGAAAATTCTAATATTGGTCATACTTCCAAAACGTATATTCTGTGATTCTGAATGACAGTATCCACACCGGCGCGGTGATTGACAGCCGCACACTCACCTCAAAACATTGGATGCATCCACGCTGTTTCATGCCGATTTACAACCCACGTAAAGTTGATAATTCCGCAAATAACTGCAATTGCAGATTTTGAACAGAGATGGCGACAAAGAGGAAAAGCTATGGACTGCAGCTTTAACTGCATAAAAAGCAACAACATAAAATGCATTAAAATAATTTCAATTCATGCTTCCCATTTAAATCCGCACTTCTAGCGTAATGCGAGACGGTCAAAACGCCAAATCATCTCATTGCGTTTTAAATCAGGAGTAGACAGTTCTGCAGTGCATTGAGAGTTGAAGCTATAGCAGAGACAATCGGCAGAGAAATGTTTCGGATGCTTTTATTCCATCTGCACGCACTGAAACTCAAGCAGTTCTGCATGTTCACATTCTCCCACCAATGAACGGAACTCACTAGAGCGTGCACAAGAATAAAACTAATGTTATGCCGGTTATTTACTTCCTGCAGCGTTAATGAAAGATCATGTCAGGAGGGAAGCAAAACATTCTGCAGATGACATTTAATGTTGTGTCTGCTGGGTTTATTTGCTCAACAGCTTCAAGTTTAACGCACTTTCGTGTTCTATACAGGCCGACCTTTTGTGTTTATTTTCACACACCTTACTGCGCCTATATTGAGACTTTTCTCAGTGATTCGCGGTTTTTAAATCCATATAATTTTTCCTGTTATTGTATTTGTACTTGACTAGTACTTATAGCAGTACTTGTAACAGTAAATGAAGAACACAAAGCAACCCGCGTTGCGTTGAGATTGACGCTATGGGGAATGCTTTGCGTGATGATGTCTTGAAGCACATGTAAAATCAGTCCAATGGTGTGGTGGAACGTCAGATGCGTGTGACGTCACAAACCAGGAAGCTATAAAGCCTGCTCGAAAACAGAGAGCGTCAGCTTCTGTGTCTTCAGTAGCGCTCTCTGTGAAACTGTCCCGTTATTTGGTGTTGTTTGTCTTTATATCATATCTCTCTATATATATATATATATATATTAGGGCTGTCAAAGTTAGCGCGTTAATAACGCGTTAACGCAAAATCATATTAACGGCACTATTTTTTTTAACGCTCGATTAACGCAGCGCGTATTTTCTGTTTGACCCGTGGCCCAAAACCTAGTTGGAGAAATGGAGATACACAGTGTTGCCAACTTAGCGACATTGCAGACCCATTTAGCGATTTTTCCCCTTCAACAAAGCGCCCAAACCTTATTTCGTTTCTGAGAATCTACCGGTACCGCCGGTACTGCTCTCCCAGCACGCGCGCGCGCCTCTCTCTCTCTCTGCGTCTCGCGCTGGAGAGAGGAGCAGCGCTTTAATTCAGTTAAACACAGATATGATGTTGCTTCTCTAATTTTACATGCAAGTATAGCCGAAATCGCAAAACAGATATTGTGTTTATCTTATGTGTATTTGATTTCATCAGACGACGGCTCGATTATCAGGATTTTTGTGCAGATTAACATCTTGGAAGGGAGAGCTGGTTATGTCTTAATGGGTCGCGTTTCAGTCACCATTTCATATTCATTCCGTTGTTTGACAACAGAAACAGTAAAATATACCAATGAAAACAGTTTTATTGAGAATTTAGCTTCATCAAAATGGGCACAGAGAGAGACAAACTATAATGTAGCCTAATAATAAATAATAAATGTACATTTAGCATTTTCAGAAGAGCTGCCCTGTCATGCAAAAATCTAAACATGTTTGTGTTAATTGCTCAGTGCAAAGAAAGAGAAGTAATGGGAACCTGGTATTTCTTTGTTCTTTCTACATGTGTCTAATAGACATGAACAAGTTCTTTGAAAAACATCTATGACCTTTGAAACATGTCTCGTCTTCATGCTCTATGTTGACTATGGTTTCAATAATAAACATACATTTGCATAAAGCATCCATATTCATCCATGCCCACGTTGATTAGAGTATTACAAACTTGAAAAGTATTAATTTAAGGTACATTTAGAACAAATAAAAAAATGTGCGATTAATCACGAGTTAACTCATGACAATCATGCGATTAATCGATTAAAAATTTTAATCGATTGACAGCCCTAATATATATATATATATATATATATAAAGCATTATGGCGAGCAAGCAGTAGTTCAGATTGTGTGTGCACCCCTGCCCGCATTATATAACGGGTGGGGACACTCACGTTCTATGTGTTGCTTGTTTGGGCGAGGAGCATGCCCAGTCAGCACTCGAGGGTGCTGGCTGTCAGCATTGTGACGCGCTTCCATTGCGTACGCTCCTATCCCGCCTGGCGTTCTTTCGCTCAGGCGCTCAGGCTCGTGTTCCCCAGGGCTCTGTTACATACAATGTCTTTGCTGCAGGCTTACCAGGCGGAATTGCTGGGAGATTTAGATGAGGGCGGGGGTATTGGACCTGAGGTAGTGTGCAAACTACGTAGAGCCACAGACCTGTCTCTCAGGGCCACCAAGGAGACGGCAAAATCCATCGGCCGTTCTATGGCAGCCCTGGTGGCCACTGAGAGGCATCTGTGGCTCAACCTCAGCAATATCAAAGAAAAGGAGAAGAATTTTCTTATGGATGCCCCTATTTCTACCACTGGCCTCTTCGGCAACACCATTAATTCTGCTGTTGAGAAATTTCAAGAGGCATCTAAACAGGCAGCCGCCTTTCAAAAACTCCTTCCCCGTCACTCTCATCCCGAGGCTGTTGAGCAGGAACCACTCAGAAGCAGAGCGTTTCTTCCCGTGCTCCCCCACAGAAATCACGGGGACACGGAGGGCGCTCTCAACCCCAGCCTTCGAGGGGTAAAACGGATCTGCGGACCATTATTGCCAAGAAGGCTGCGGGGAAAAGGTCCTGACGCCCGAGGGCTCAGGCCAGTGAGGGCACATCTGTCACAGTTATTTTAATTTATGCTTTTCCTTTGCAGTTTAAATAAGCCATACATCTCACATATTTTAACAGGGCATCTTACTTTATGATTATTTATTATGAATTTCTTAAATCACCAAACTTCAACAACATAAGGATAGATCCCCTGAGCGCAGCTGATGACGCTTTGAAGTGCTTGAGTGATCAAGTGATCAAGCTTTCCTTCCTCGATGCGCACTTTTGCCGAGCCCTCACTGAAGTAGCCTGGAAATCCAGACCCAAATATGAAAGATTAATGCTGCGTTCACACCAAACGCGAGTAGAGCGTCTAGCGCGAGTGATTTTCATGTTAATGGTGCGTGTCCACTGGCACGGAGCGAAAGAAGCGGAGCGAGCGTTTTCAATTCATTCCTATGGGACTGGGAGTTGAGCTTCACGCTCGCGCAGTGCATTGTGGGATTGACAGTGGACCGGAGAAAGCGTTGAGAGCGTCAGTTCTTGACTTTATCCAAATATCAAGCGATGTGACGTCTGTCTTGAGAGTTTCAAAATATGCAGATTGTGCCGGAGTTTATGCTGAATTTAGTGCGAATTTGTTTTGTTTACGAATTAGACGCTTTGCAGTTGTTATATGTTAAATATTTTATTTTGGATGTGTTCATTGTGATTAGGCTACATTGGCTGGGTTTATAAGGTTTATACAATTGAAAGGATATCTTTGCTTGGTGCATTTGGAAACAAAGCTTGTCTATTTCTAAATGTAATCGCGTGCATCTCTAATAATTATACTGTGTGTGTGTGTGTGTTGAAAAAAACATAGATTAAACACACTCGCAACAGACACACGCCAAAGCGGAAGGGTTATAGCGTTGCCAGCGGCACTGAGCGGAGTTTTGCCGCTATAGTGGACACGCACGATAAGCGACTTTTTCCTTAATAAAAATAAATAAATAAATAAATAAATAAATAAATCCCACCAACAAATCTTGTGACTTTTTGGCCAAATCTTATAACCTTTTTTTTTTTTTTTAACATGTCACCAGTATTTTCCTGCAAGCGTGAGGGTGAGGTTTTGCTTTTCAGCTGCTTTCACACCTCTCTCTACATCGGCTGTTCTGTTCAGTGAGAGTCACAGTCAGTGAGTAACTGTACAGTGTGAATAGCACAAACCACATGGAATCTGATCTTTTCGATTCTGATTTGGGCCACTTCCATATGTGGTCCTAAATCCGATACAGGAGACAGTCTGACATCAGAATTCATGTGACTTTTATCATGTCTCAATCTGCTCCCTAGTTTAGTAGTCTAGGGCACTGATCAGGGAATCTGCCATTTTAAGGGCCGTCTTAATAGCAAAATCCAGGGCACTGAAACATTCGCTCCCTAAAAAGTCCCACAATGCATCGTGAAAACCAGGGAGCATCGATGATTCTCTTAACAGAAGTTCTGAAGTGCGACACATAGCCTAAGTCATGCGAGCCAACTCATAACGACACGTGATAGATGTTTTGAAAACATTTTTTTAATTAATTATATTTCAACATAAACATACATCGCTAGACAGGTAGTTAACATAATCTAGCTAAAATTTATTATTTATTTTACAGCTGAAATATTGCACTTATAGGCTATGTAACAATCAAAGGATTGTTGTTTTAAATAGCCCAAAATGTTACATTTTAAGGTTAAAAATGTTAAGTGCCCATTTTTATTCTTAAGGCTTTTTCAGATAAACTAGGACACTGCAACTGCAAAGTGGGTCCCACATTTTCATTTAGTTTGAGCTTAATACAAATGGTTACATCAGGACATTGTACAAATATTTATTTTTTTCAATAGAACGGTTTCAAAATGTAAAAGAACACACCTTATTATTAATGTTTATTAGCCTATGTTAATAGTTAGAATTTTTCAAAGCAAAAACTAAACGAAATAGCCTATTGCATCATCCCGTAAATAACTGGGCAAAACTTATAGATAACTAGGGATGGACATTTTTTAAGCAAAAATAATACCGATGATCGCTGGGAATTATTCGATAATTATTAGAAAATCTTACATGCTCACCAGTAAAATGGCGTTCACTCAAACCCTGCTCCAATATTACATTTCTCTGTACTGTACTATACTTGTAGCCATTAAAGAAAACGCATTTAGTTTCATATTTATGTTTAAATAATATAATGTTATTTTTGTATTTAATCTATGTTGATTATATGAAAAGTGAACAGCATGAGTAAGATAGGGTCATAAGATGCGCACTATATTGGTCGTCTCATAAATGAACCTAAACTCAGTATAAGCTACTTGCCTCACAGACAAGAAAAAAAAAAAAAAAAAAAAAATATATATATATATATATATATAGGCCTATATATATATATATATATATATATATATACAGTACCAGTCAAAAGTTTGGAAACACTACTATTTTTAATGCTTTTGCAAGAAGTCTCTTATGCTCATCAAGCCTGCAGTTAAACAAAAAAAAAAACAAACAAAAAAACAGTAATATTATGAAATATTATTACAATTTAAAATAATGGTTCTCTTTTTTAATATACTTTAAAATGTAATTTATTTTTGTGATGCAAAGCTGAATTTTCATCAGCAAGTACTCCAGTCTTTGGTGTCTTATGATCCTTCAGAAATCATTCTAATATGATAATTTGATACTCAGTTATTATCAATGATGGAAACAGTTGTGCTGTTTAATATATTTTTTTGGAATACTTTTTTCAGGATTCATTGATGAGTAAAACGTTAACAGCATTTATTCATAAAAACAGCATTTATTCAAAATAAAAACATTTCTAACAATATAAATCAGAGTAAATATAAATCAATATAAAACAACGCATTCTTGTTGAATTAAAGTACTAATTTCTTTTAAAAAAAATAGTTATTGTTCCCAAACTTTTGAACGGTAGTGTATATTGTTACAAAAGATTTCTATTCTAAATAAATACAGTTCTTTTTAACTTTTTATTCATCAAATAATCCTGAAAAAAGTATCTCAGGTTATAAAAAAATATTAAGCAGCACAACTGTTTCCAACATTGATCATAAATCAGCATATTAGAATGATTTCTGAAGGATCATAAGACACCAAAGACTGGAGTACTTGCTGATGAAAATTCAGCTTTGCATCACAAAAATAAATTACATTTTAAAGTATATTAAAAAAGAGAACCATTATTTTAAATTGTAATAATATTTCATAATATTACTGTTTTGTTTTTGTTTTTTTTGTTTTTAACTGCAGGCTTGATCAGCATAAGAGACTTCTTTCAAAAGCATTAAAAATAGTAGTGTTTCCAAACTTTTGACTGGTACTGTATATATATATATATATATATATATATATATATATATAAAGCTTGAAATGTCTATTTTTAAACAAAACAATTCAAAACGAAAAGAAGCAGACTACTCTCTGCTTATGTAGGCTAATCCATATGAAATGTGCATTTCTCTCTATTTCTCAACATTTTCTCTGCCGCCGCCGTGTATTTGCATCCTTCTTTGGTCGTAACACGACGTCATTATCATGTGACTATAGACAGCACGCGAGATGGTGTGTCACCTTTATATGCATTATTCATTAATGACATGGCCTTGTCTAGATATTTCACATCACCATTAGATGTTTAATCAATTTTATGCAAATTGTCAAGTTTTCGGCCTTGCCATTGGCCAAAACATAACGTCTGTACACGAAATAACGTGTTTAGACGAAATTCCGCGTACATGCGTTATATCGTCTGTACTACACGTAACGTCTAAAGACATATTTGTCCTTACGGCCTTCCACACCATAATGCCATAATATAGCCTATGCTATGGGTTGTGTGTCTTGCTTCGGACTTGACTGACTCCGTTTTCGCATAAAACTCCGGAGTAGTGTGGACAGCAGGCGTAATCGTATAGCAAAAGTTATGCTTTTTAAAACGAAAATGCACTATTGTAAAAGTAGCCTACTCCACAGTCTACTCAGGAACTGATGCTCTTGAGCCAAATATGGTTCTTTCAGTGAGTATATGGCTCGACAGCAGGACAAAAATAAACCAAACAATTTTTAAACTTTTTTTCAATAATCAGTCTATTCAATAAAAAATCCACATATAACATAAAATATTACTTAATTCATTGACGTGTTTGACATGTAGCCTATAATACACACCGACCAATCATCATCTGGGCACAACAAGTTCAAATTTCATTGGACAATGTGGAGCGGTAATTTTCCTGTCATTCATAAATCATTTGAAAATTATCTGGAGAGACGAATTTACATTTATGAAGCGACCTGAATCTGCGTCGTTGAAACAAGGATGTTAATTGACTATAAAGCACTGCACAAAACCAGCACCAAAAATAGCATTAATGGTAAGTAGTATTCAAGTCACTTGTATTTAGTCTATGTATGTTGATACACCGTTTACCATTTGATCAAACTATCATAGTTGGTTAAATGAAGCCCAGGCGCCACGCCACCTACAGGCCAATTATGTAAAGTGTAGGCTGACAACAACAGGCGAAATGGTGACGTGAAATGACTTTATTATTTCAACATTTTTTAATAATTATGCAGCAATAGTATGTACAGTACCGGTCAAAAATTTGGACACATTACTATTTTTTATGTTTTTTAAAGAAGTCTCTTATGTACATCAAGGCTGCATTTATTTTTTATCAAAAATACAGAAAAAATATTACAATTTAAAATAATGGTTTTCTATTTAATATACTTCAAAATATAATTTATTTTCTGTGATGCAAAGCTGAATTTTCAGCATCATTACGCCAGTATTTAGTGTCACATGATCCTTCAGAAATCATTCTAATATGCTGATTTATTATCAATGTTGGAAACAGTTGTGCTGCTTAATGTTTTTTGGAACCTGTGATACTTTTTTCAGGATTCATTTATGAATAAAAAGTAAAAAAGAACAGCATTTAATTAAAATAGAAATTATTTTATAAGTCTTTATTATCACTTTTTATCAATTTAACACATCCTTGCTGAAAAAAAGTATTAATTTATTTTAAAAAAGAAAGAAAATTACAGGACAAAGTTAGGGTTAGTTCATAAAAAAATTAATTAAATATAATGCGTTTTTTTTATCATAATAACAACTGTGTTTAATGATATAAGTAAAAAATATAACAAATATGAAATATAGTAGGCCTACACATAATTAGCAAAATACTCTCTCTAGCTCTTTTTTCCAGCCAAAATAACTTGCTATATAGCCTATCATGGTCATTTTAAGGTAAGAAAGTATGATTTAGGTTTTGTTTGCTTGCTGTTTATGCAATGATAACTGGCTGCCTGTACAATTTCCCGCTGAAATTATTTATTTTACTAGTAGATTAGCATAAATCTTATTAGATTTTTCCCCTTGAAGCCAAGTTTGCGCTTGCTAACAGTAATTACCAGAAGAGGGCAGCATTAAATCATGAAAATCAGTGAAAGGTCAGAGTGAAGGTCAGAAACAGAACAGAACACATATAATACAGCAGATATAATCCGAGATGAATGACAGAATCATAGATTTTCCTGTGCCATTTGAACTGTTTCATAATTTAGAAATTTCCATTAAAGTATAATGGTAACAGTGGTAATTTCAGTTTATTTAAACTTTTATGAAAAGTTAAAAGTTTTTTTTTATATACATTTTTTTAGATTCTTACATTTTGTGTGTGTGTGTGTGTGTGTGTGTGTTTATGTATTGATTTATGAGGACAGAAATTTGTGGGGAAAATGACATGGGTATTACACCCATTATTCATGAGGGCATTTCCTGGGTCCTCATATTTAAAATGGCTTTAAAAACATACTAAACAGTGTTTTATTAAAAACTTAAAAAATACATAAAGTTTTCTGTGATGAGTAGGTTTAGGGGTGTAGGGGGATATAATATAGAGTTTGTACAATATAAACCATTATGCCTATGTCCTCAAAAGTATAGCGTGTGTGTGTGTGCGCGTTTAATTTTACATGTGGAAGCAGAGGTTATTCAGTGAATTTTTATTGTTATTACATTCACAGTTAATTAAAACAACACAACAACAGTTTGCAGCAATAATGTGAAAAATGTGAAATGTGATAAAAACCTGACTAATGCAGAATATAGATGATCACCTACTGAGAATATTACATTAATTCCATTAATCTATCTGAAATTTTGTGTACAGTTTATAAGATGGTTGAATTAGTGAAAGATCTGTGATTTTGTAACAGATGTGGGGGCTCTGATGTGATTCATTGTCAGAGATTTGCGTCTTTGTGGATTCTCAGCTAGTTTCCGTGCATCTTCCTCTTCCTCTCTCCAGAGCTCACGCTTTTTCCTCTCTAACTCCTCCTCATCTTCATAATTCTCCTCCAGCTCTCTCTCCTTTCGTGCAATTTCCACCTGTCTCTCCTCCAGAATCTTCTCTTGTTTTTCACGCTTCTTTCTTTCTGAGTTCGGGTAAAACAAATTTGTGTAGCAGCCTCTGCCATTGATGGCCACCAAAGTATCAATCTTCTCCAGAAGTTTAGTCACTTGCTCAAAGTTTCCTGTGTTCTTGTTATTAAAGAACACAAATCCACCACTGCAAGTGCGAATAAAGTCTCTAAGGTCTTTGTCTGAGCTGGCAATCACGTCGTTCTGCATTTTCCCTTCTAGTCGATCTCCATGTGTGAAAAGAACAACTGTGTAATTCCAAACTTTCTTTCCGAACATGTTCTGGATCAGCTTATGCATGTTCTTGTCCTCGTTGGTTAAGTTTCCCACCGGCAAAACTAGCAGAAACACGTGTGGTCCTGGTTTATAGAGAGAGACAGATTTCATGATCTCCCTTATCACCTCCTTCTCTGTTCGATTGATTTTATTCAGTCCTGGCGTGTCGATTATGGCTACGGGTCGGTCGTTGATGTTTCCAGATGCTCTTTCACAGAACTGGGTGACTCTGCTTAGTTGCATGTCCGTGTTGAAGGCGTTCCGACTGAGGATGGTGTTTCCAGTTGAGCTTTTTCCAGATCCCCTCGCCCCCAGTAACATGATGCGCAATTCCTCTGCTTCAGCTGGAAAAAGATTATGCACATATTGAATCGAATTCAGTATATACAATGAAAGAACATGAATTATGTTCCAAATCTAAGAAAGCTCCTTCAATGTCAACTTTCTAAATACGCAGCCTTGTAAGGAGCATCCTGACCTAAATTCACCATTCACCTGATGTTAGCATGTTGACTAATAAGCATAAAAAACAGTACTCTCAAGTACTGGGTGAAATAGTTCATTCTCAATTCGCCTGAAACATATTTCAAATTGACATTCTGGAAAATATTCATAAAGCTCCTCGCAAGACATTCTGCGATACTTCAGTATTTAAGATCTGCTCAAAAAGAGTTTAATTGTGTCAGGACTCAGGAATGTTTTTATGCCTAAAATGCTATGGGCCCTATTTTAATGGTCTGAAACGCAAGCGCGAAACGCAAGTAACTTTGTGGGCGGGTCTTGGGCGCTGTTGCTATTATACCGGCGGGATAAATGACTCTTGCGCCCGACGCAAATCTAAAATGGGTTGGTCTGAAGTAGCTTCATTATTCATAGGTGTGGTTTGGGCGTAACGTGAAATAAACCAATCAGAGCGACATCTCACATTCCCTTTAAGAGCAGACGCGCTTGTTCTATAGCGGATTCCTATTATAACGGCGGATTTGCCAGGCGCACGCCAGGAGCGGTTCACAGCCGAGGAGACTGACGTTCTCGTCAGGGCCGTAAAAAACACAGAGAAGTGACGTTGGGGATGGAGAAACCCACCCAAATTAACTTCAGTTAAACAGGCCTATGATAATTTGGGTAAATGTGTAAGCTAGATGTATGCTTTTATAATAAACTGTCTATCTATCCATCCATCCATCCATCCATCCATCCATCTATCTATCTATCTATCGTAATAATGTATGATTTGCAAAAATGAAAACTGCTGCTTCTGTGTAGATGAGAGAATCAAAGTGTATGCGCGTTGTGCACACACTACATTGATTATGGCCAAGCATGCGCCCTTAAAATAGCATATGAATAACATGCGCAACGCGCCACTGACTTTAGACTAGGTTTTTTTGGTCAGTGGCGGAATTGTTTTCTAAACCTGCAAAATAGCATGAGGGAACGTTTGCGCCGGAACACGCCTCCTCTTTGCACTGTATTTCTTAGTTAACCGACGTGCGTCTGTGGAGGGAAAAGTCCGCTGAGCGCGGGTGCAAAATAGGAATGATACATGGGTGGTGGTGGTGGGGGGGTGTAATTGATTATAATCAACATGACAATGTGTACAAAACTAAAGTAGCCTAAATTCACGTTTATTTTTACGTATCTGTCAGTCTGAGGTGTCGTTGCCATATGGAAGGCCGTAAAGACAAATATGCACCTGTACGCGTTATGGCCCTTTCAGACAGGACACAGAATGCGCTGCGCTATGAAACCCATTTATTTCAATGGCTTGGGTGGAAATCAAAGTGGTTGAACAGCTTACTGTGTGTGTCAGAATTTCCTCTTCCTCCTTGCTGCTCTCTTTCTTCTTCTCACTAGCAGGAATAGTGCTATCGCTCACTTCTTAGAACGGGACAGATACTTAGTTTGCTTTGCTGCTGACCGAAAGGAGGAACAACAATCAAATAACTAGACATATAGAACTCCCGCTAAAAGTTTTGAAAACCCCGCCTACTTTGCTCTGGCCAGCTTTGTCGCTTTGTATCTGAAAATCACTTTGTATCTGAAGGGCTACGCTGAACTTAGCAGCCAGCGCCGCGTATTCCGCTTCCTGTCTGAAAAGCGTATAATCGCGTGTAGTAAACACGTAGTAGTTATTTTATTTATCAGTATATAATCTTTTATCATAGTTGATCTATATAATATATATTTAATTGTTTTAACATAATATAATGTTTAGAATATCTAAAAATGACAATTATAATTATATAATTAGTATATTATTTTTAATGAATATATTATATGATTTTCATTTCAGTTTTCAAAGTAATTAAATAAGCAGTTTTCACCAACTTTAAAATACATAAAAGTATGGTATTTATTTCATTTTATTTCATATTTATTTTAGCTTGTTAAAACATGGTTTGATTCAAATGGTCAACCTTACTGTAAAGCCTTTTAACTTTTAATGGGATATCCTTCAAACAGTCCCACCAAGACTTTTGCAGGGCTTTTCTCAAAATAGAACACAAAAAAAAACTTTTTGTGTTGTTTTGCAGTAAAAAGACTGAAGTGATAATAATTATGAATTAGTTTTACAGTAATAATATTACCTGGAAATTATTTTGAAAGTGTGATCCTGGTCCCCCATACACAAAGCAATGGTGTCACCAGCATAGAAATACTTGGGTGATGAAAATGTTCAAGGTCTCTTGTATATATGGTTTTTGAAGGAATTTTTTTTTTTTTTTTTAAATATACAGAGATTAAAAATGTGTGTCTTTACGCCCTTCCATAAAAGACATTTGTCCTTACGGCCTTCCATACCATTATGCCATTATATAGCCTATGCTATGGGTTGCGTGTCTTGCTTCGGACTTGACTGACGGTGTTAGTCTCCGTTTTCACATAAAACTCCGGAGTAGTGTGGACGGCAGGCGTAATCGTAGCAAAAGTTATGCGTTTTAAAACGAAAATGCACTATTGTAAAAGTACTCCACAGACTACTCTGGAACTGATGCTCTTGTGCCAAATATGGTTCTTTCAGTGAATATATGGCTCGACGGCCGAAAAAAAATAAACCAAACTATTTTTTATATCTTTTTTTTCAATAATCAAAGGTAGTGTGTTGATTCAATTAAAAATCCACATATAACATAAAATATTACATAATTCATTGATGTCTGTTTGACATGTAGCCTATAATACACCGACCAATCGTCATCTGGGTACAACAAGTTCAAATTTCATTGGACAATGTGAAGTGGAGCGGTAATTTTCCAGTCATTCGTAAATCGTTTGAAAATTATATGGACAGACGAATTTACATTTATGAAGCGACCTGAATCACAAAACCAGCACCAAAAATAGCATTAATGGTAAGTAGTATTTAAGTCACTTGTATTTAGTCTATGTATATTGATACACCGTTTACCATTTGATCAAACTATCATAGTTGGTTAAATGAAGCCCAGGCGCCACGCCACCTACAGGCCTATAATGTAAAGTGTAGGCTGACAACAACACGCGAAATGGTGACGTAATTATTTTAACATTTTTGATAATTATGCAGCAATAGTATGTACAGTACCGGTCAAAAATGTGGACACATTACTTTTTTCTTTTTTTTTTAAGTCTCTTATGTATATCAAGGCTGCATTTATTTGATTAAAATATAAATTATTTTATAAGTCTTTATTATCACTTTTTATCAATTTAACACATCCTTGCTGAAAAAAAGTATTAATTTATTTTAAAAAAGAAAGAAAGAGAGAAAATTACTGACCCCAAATTTTTGAACGGTAAGAAAAAGATTCAAAAAGATTTGTTTTTTACTTTTTAAACTCAGAATCCTGAAAAAGTATCAAAGGTTATAAGTGTATTAAAATAGAAAACCATTATTTTAAATGGTAGTAATATTTCACAATATAACTATTTTTTCTGTATTTTTTTATCAAATAAATGCAACCTTGATGAGCATATACACTCACCTAAAGGATAATTAGGAACACCATACTAATACTGTGTTTGACCCCCTTTCGCCTTCAGAACTGCCTTAATTCTACGTGGCATTGATTCAACAAGGTGCTGAAAGCATTCTTTAGAAATGTTGGCCCATATTGATAGGATAGCATCTTGCAGTTGATGGAGATTTGTGGGATGCACATCCAGGGCACGAAGCTCTCGTTCCACCACATCCCAAAGATGCTCTATTGGGTTGAGATCTGGTGACTGTGGGGGCCATTTTAGTACAGTGAACTCATTGTCATGTTCAAGAAACCAATTTGAAATGATTCGAGCTTTGTGACATGGTGCATTATCCTGCTGGAAGTAGCCATCAGAGGATGGGTACATGGTGGTCATAAAGGGATGGATATGGTCAGAAACAATGCTCAGGTAGGCCGTGGCATTTAAACGATGCCCAATTGGCACTAAGGGGCCTAAAGTGTGCCAAGAAAACATCCCCCACACCATTACACCACCACCACCAGCCTGCACAGTGGTAACAAGGCATGATGGATCCATGTTCTCATTCTGTTTACGCCAAATTCTGACTCTACCATCTGAATGTCTCAACAGAAATCGAGACTCATCAGACCAGGCAACATTTTTCCAGTCTTCAACTGTCCAATTTTGGTGAGCTCGTGCAAATTGTAGCCTCTTTTTCCTATTTGTAGTGGAGATGAGTGGTACCCGGTGGGGTCTTCTGCTGTTGTAGCCCATCCGCCTCAAGGTTGTGCGTGTTGTGGCTTCACAAATGCTTTGCTGCATACCTCGGTTGTAACGAGTGGTTATTTCAGTCAAAGTTGCTCTTCTATCAGCTTGAATCAGTCGGCCCATTCTCCTCTGACCTCTAGCATCAACAAGGCATTTTCGCCCACAGGACTGCCGCATACTGGATGTTTTTCCCTTTTCACACCATTCTTTGTAAACCCTAGAAATGGTTGTGCGTGAAAATCCCAGTAACTGAGCAGATTGTGAAATACTCAGACCGGCCCGTCTGGCACCAACAACCATGCCACGCTCAAAATTGCTTAAATCACCTTTCTTTCCCATTCTCACATTCAGTTTGGAGTTCAGGAGATTGTCTTGACCAGGACCACACCCCTAAATGCATTGAAGCAACTGCCATGTGATTGGTTGATTAGATAATTGCATTAATGAGAAATTGGTGTTCCTAATAATACTTTAGGTGAGTGTATATATATGCCCCTTTTTACATTTGAGCCCCTGCCCCTGAAATCTCTGCATGTCCCTGATTGCCAGTTATAATTAATATCATGCTTACCATTCAAGGAGGGTGATTTTAAATTTGCTTTCAAGTCTTGAATATCTAAACCAAATAAAGAACAGATTAATAATTGTGTGTGTATATATATATATATATATATATATATATATATAATTATTGTTCTCACATTTCTGCTTACCTTCCAGGGTTGGTGACATTGAGTTTCTTCTTACATTTTCGTATAGTTCATCAATCTCAGCTACATAATATTAATATTCATTAGTTTATAGACCTCGTATATCTTTCAGTAAAAGAACAGATACTAAGAATGATTTGATTTGAATGAATGGGTTCAGACTTGATGTATTGAATCAGTAACTCACAGCTCAGTGATGATTCCAGTTCAAAGGTTTCTTTCTCTATTTCAGCCTTCAGACTGTCCCACAGCTTCTCATCTGAAGCCATCGCTCTGTTTAATGGAAAACAACTTAATGAATGAAATAAGTGCCCTAAGTATTTGAGACTCACTTCCCTATTTTAACAGTTTAGTCTCTTTATTTCTTTCTAGCGTATATTATTTAACAGATATATTCAAGAAAATACTCACAATGGTCAGAGCTGATGTTTATGATTCTGGATCCACAGACAGTGTAAAGTGCTTGAATCTGAGTTCCTTCGCCACTATGAATGACTGGGAATCCTGTATAACCAGTGTCTTTAAGGGTTGCACAAAATGAATGAGAGGTCTTCTATCTGTCTTCTGACAGGCATTTATAAGAAATGGAGCTAAACATCTTTCAGATATGCAAACAATTTCAGTAGTTTCAAGTGACATGAGTAAAATGGGAGGGCTGATCGTACTGAGTTTTACTGAAGGATTTCATCCAGTCAGACTCTTCCATTTGCTATCTGACACATTTCTCAGGTATGCTGAGCTAACGTGGAATGAGCTTTGTTACTTAAGAATGAAGTTTTGATGACTTTGATTTCTGTTTAAATTACAAAAAAATACATAAATTAAATATTTGTCAACTGACTTCAAAAATATTGTGGAAGCAGCCAAGAGTATTAATTTGCTCATCTACTGCATTTAGAAGTTTCTCTTTGAGACGGTAAATATTGCTCAAAAATATTTTCCTGCTTGGGTAAAAATGGGGTTAAAATTCAAATTTAAGATGACTTGTGCAGTTTTCAATATTTACACACTAGTTAAATGCAAAAAATAATGATCATGTTAAGTGTTTCGTCTTATGGTGTGTCAGGATGTGATGTGTGATTTGTTGTCAGGAAGTGCATACTGAGATAACACCTGTGAGCTCAGCTATTCAACAACAACAAAACCCTTAAAACGGTGTTATCTCTCGATGCCATCTGTTGATGTGTCTTTCATTTCCTAACTCAAGCATAGGTAAATTCAAATCAGAACACTCTAAGAAGAAAAGATATGTAGCCTTCTGTCAGGCACATCATATATGCAACTTTTTAGGCATTCTTTTTATGGAATTAGTTTTAATAAATTTAGTTTTAATTGCTATAACCCAAGGGCGTAGGTTTGATTTTGAGATTGGTGGGGACATCCCCAGAAGCGGAGGAATCAGGAAATGAATAGGATAATGTTTTAAGGTTTTTAGTCTAAATTGACGTCAATATTTGACGTTAATTTATTAATTCTGTAATGTTATAGGTAACTAATAAAGACAAGGAAGCAGTTTAACAGAGACTTAACTTTACTCCGTTCATAGTGCAATGCAGTAGTGCAATACTGTCTTGTTCCTTGCTTTTTGAAGAAGCAAAACACATATCTGCATCTTTCATTAAAGGGATATAGTTCACCCAAAAATTAAAATCATTTACTCACCCTCAAGTTGTTTCAATTATGAATTCAATTCAATTATCCTGTATGAATTTCTTTCTTCTGCTGAACACAAGAGAGGATATATTGTATGTGGACATGGCACACAGCAATACTGTCAAGTGTCACTTGTGACCATTGCTCTAAGCCATGTTTTCAGTGTCCTAAGAGCACTGAAACTTCTTTCAGTCCAGCTGATGAGACTGGGATGACAAGGATTTCAACTTGATCAAACAGGCCTCTCATTTCAACAAGACCAAGCCTTCAAAAGACCAAGCAATGTTATTTTTTCATGTTTTATGGGGACTTCCCATAGACATAATGATTTGTATACTGTACAAACTGTGTATTCTACCCACCTAGACTAATCTTACCTATCACAGAAAACTTTCTGCATTTTTACATTTTCAAAAAACATCACTTGTGTGTGTGCGCGCGTGCGCGCTGGAAGAAAGCTGTGGGCAGGACTGACAGATCTGAGATTTTAATCTAAATGAGGTGTTTCCTGGTTAAATAAAATAAGTAATACATAAAAACCACAAGACCCAACCGGACAACAGTGGTTATATAAAATATATAAAACATTTTGATTGAAATTATTGCTAGGGGTAGTAGGGACTGGACAGTGTCACTGGATATTAGCGCCTCTACTAAATTCTACGCCCCTGCATTAAACATAAAAGGTAGGCCTATATGCAGTCCAGTGTTGGGGGTAATGCACTACAAAACATAAGTTGATTAAAGCTGCAGTCCATAACTTTTTTTGGTTAAAAATGATCCAAAATCAGCGGAGGAGTCGCCGCCGTTTGTCGTGGGCCGGAGCCTGCTGCCATTCGCCATGATGGGGAGGAGCAGGGAATGGGGGACTCCTGCCGACTGCCCTTGTCCGGAGGAGCCGTCACCGTCCACCGAGGGCTATCCAGCGCCACCGCCAGGCACCGCGGAGAAGATCACAAAGCTTATATAGGGCCAGATGGCAGTGCTTTGTGGGAATCGGACCAAGATTTTTTTTTTTTCTCGCCTTGTCTATCCACGTCTATCGCCTTGTCTAGCTGCCAAAAGAGTAAACCTTGAACTTGATGCATAACGTAATGACAAACGTGGTTGACCAGGCCTGTTTGTCTGAACCGCGAGAGAAAAAAAACAAAAACAGAACCTATGTTTCTTTTGCTTTAAAAAAACATAAACAACAAGCCCAGACCATCCCAGATGAGAAAAGTAACGTATCACATTCCATAACAAGTACCTAAATAACGCAATTAGATATTTTTATTCAAGGGAGTAATGAAATATTGTAATGCATTACTTTTAAAAGTAACTTTTCCCAACACTGATGCAGTCATTTAAGACATTTCTCCTTATATAGAACCTTTTTGGTATGAAGTATTCTTTAAAAATGAGACAAGAACCCCACTGAACCTTTTTTGACATATTCAATGATGTAACCATAGTATAAATAGACAAAATATGTTGGTATAAACAAAATGTGGCTAATTAAATGCAACAAAAATGCTTGAAAATGATTATTTACAAGACATTAATCTACTGTAGGTTACTTAGGATGAAAACACAAATGGCAAACTGACGTGCCATTAAAAAAACTGACACTTTGAAAGGCATACTTGCAGTAGGTAATTTACTGTTGTACTTTAGTATAGTCTTTTAAGCAGTGGAGGGCAGCACTGAGACAGGACGATCCCCAGGATGACGGAATAACATGAGCATGTAGTCAACCCAGTGTTAACCGAGTACTTTAGTATTTAAGCATCAACTGCAAGAGGTTCGAAACACTGTAAAAAAATTCTAACCTCTCCAAGTCAAAATTTTCTAGTGACTGGTCACATCTAAATTTTTAAATTGGCCCAAGTGCAATTCTTGTTGCAATAGTCTGTTAACATTGGCTCAATGAGAAATAATAGATGTTATCAGTCACTAGAAATTTTTGACTTGGGGATGTAATTTTTTTTACAGTGAAGAAAAATCTCTGACACATCTAAGTGAAACTCAAGAGGAAGGAAAAAGACAATCACAGTTGCTTTACAGCTATGTCGGAAACTGACCAGCAAAATAATTAGGTTTTGGTTTGTTATTTCTTTTTATCCTGAATATAATTCATTTTTACACTGGTGTTCGTATCACATTTAAGAATGGTACAGGCAGCAGGTAAAATGATGCTCATTTCCCCTTGTTGTGTTTATAATCATGAAATATTTTTTTCCCTGGATAAATCAGTGAAAAAACTACAACAGATCAGTGAGAGAATCATACCTGACCAGAATTTGAAGACTAAAAAGGCTTTGCTTTTTTATTTTGACATTTCATCCAGATTTATTCCACTGGAACATTTTTGAGGTTACATCTCATTTTTATTTATTGAATAATAGTGATATTTGAATTTGTCACATTGAATATCAAGTTTTATGTCTTATGGAGTGATGGAGATTTGTGTTGCAGGGGAAAGATATGTTTGTACATGTATGTTTGAGGTATCTTTATTATTCAGCTTAGTTGATTAAACTTAGTTGCATCATAACTTAATTGAGTAGAATCATTATTTTTATTTTATTAATTTTTTTTTTTTGTGTGATTTGATTTGATTTAGTTTTGTGCCCAGAGGAGCCTCTTGTAACAATACACTTCAAAAGTGGGTCAAGGACACCGTTCAAAAAATTTAAAATTTTAACAACTAATATAGCAAATGTAGGCCTATTTAATCTACATTCTTTTTGTAAAGGTGCACTATGTAATTTTTGGCCCTCTAGCAGTTAAAAAAACAAACTTCATGCATTTTGCAGAAGAACATTGTGTATAACCTTACATTTGCTCATTCTTTTATTTTATTTCACTATTTGTAAATTGATTTTTTTTATTTGGGGAAAAGAAACATGTTAAACAATAATAATCTATTTAAGAAAATGTTTTTCATACATTTTTAATTGTCTTATACAAAGTTTTATATATATTTGTGTAGCTGTAGAGGTTATTTTGTGCTCCTGCCCCTTTAAGGCAGAGCGCGCTGGAAGAAAAAAAGAGGAGAGAAGAGAAGTGAGTTGTAGGCTAGTTAGGCGGCTGTTCTGTTATGCTGATGCTTCTGATTAAAGAAGAAACTTGAATTATCACCATTGTAACCCGTGTTTCATTTATGCTACCCACGATGAAGAGACTGGAGTAATCGCCGACAGAAAAGAAGGGTTACAATTATTTTGGTTTTGCTTCGACTCTCTGTGACTGTGCAGATGAATATGGTTCTTACTCATAACTCAAAAGAGAGAGATTATCCTGACCTGCTGTTCATAAAACATACACTACTAGGCTTAAGAGATATAACCAGTTAATACGAAACGGATCTCAAGCTATTAGCTGAAGACGTTTAGCTTTAGCCTACCCATAAATAGACACGGTACTTCCTTGAAAATAAATTCCAGCACAGCTACAACAACCATAATGAAATGACCCTTCACAATAGATAATACTTTACAATGAATTCTGTTGGAGAGCTACATATGGCAGTTTATCTGTTCAATAAAATACCTTACTCACCTGTTGAATGATAAAAACACCATCTCAGAGTCTCTTTTACAACATTTCAAATCCCTCAGTTCTCGTTAGGAATGCACCTAGACCACTTTTTAGAACTAGACAGATACCGATACTTTCATTTTTGGTAGCCTACTCACCGATACTGACACCTGTATTTTCATTTGTAATTCTTAAATATATGAGGTAGAGACCCTGTCTAGCATTAAAACAACTTAAGGAAATATATATTGCTAAACAAATTAAAGCTTAATTATACCTGTTAAAATGTATTAAGCAACTTACTTTATTATTTAAATGTTGTTAATTTTGAACAAAATAAAAATGCATAGTGCGCCTTTAAGAGCATTAACTCTTTCCCTGCCAGCGTTTTCTTTTCTTTTTTTTTAAGCTGCAAACCACCGCCAGCGTTTTTGATTGCATTTTCACAAAAATTTCATGGCCCCCAGAATATTTAATTGTATGAACATCTGAACATGCAATATATCAAAAGAAAGAACAGACCCTCTGCTTTATATATTATATATTATTATATATTATAAAAAGTTATATATATATATATATATATATATATATATATATATATATATATATATATATATATATATATATATATAACTTTTTATTCTAACTTCATTCTTTTTTGAATACACTTGAATATGGGCAAGTTTCATTAAAAAAAAAAACAACAACATAATTTTGCTCAGTCAAACAAAAAATACATCAGAAGAATTTGCCCTGTCCATTTCTATCTTACTGTGCAAGCCGGACAAATTTACATATAAAAACACAAGCATTGTCATATAATTGGACAAGTCTCTAAATGGAAGACTTTCGGTCTGGGTGCCGTTTGGCTAGTTTGATGGACATTTTTTGTTTGGCTGGATTCTCAGCCATTTTTCTTGCATAATTTTCTTCCATTCTCCAGAGTTCCTGCTTTTTTCTCTCTACCTCCTGCTCAGTTTTGCAGTGTATCATCAGCTCTCTCTCTTTCTGTGCAATCTGGTCTTTTCTCATCTCTAAAACTTTCTCCATTTTCTTCTTGATCTTTCTCTCAGAGGCCGGATAGAAAGACGTTGTGTAGCAGCTCTTTCCATTGATGGCCACAAGGGTCTCGACTTTCTTTAGGAGTTCTGTCACGGGCTCATAGTTTGTCGTGTCCTTGTTATTGAAAAACAGAAACCCACCGCTGCACTTATGGATGAAACTGCGTAGCTCCTTGTCCGAGTATGCGATAACATCATTCGCCGTCTTCCCCTCCAGACGATCTCCGTGAGTGAACACAATGATGGTGTACTTCCAGATGCTCTGCCCAAACATGCTCTCAATCAGCTTATGCATGCTTCTGTCATCATTACTTAAGTTCCCAACAGGCATAACCAGCAGAAACACATGTGGACCTGGAGTATAGAGAGAGGTGGACTTCAGGATCTCTCGGGTCACTCTCTTCTCTGTGTGGCCTATCCTGTTCAGTCCCGGCGTGTCGATTACGGCCACGGGTCGGTCGTTGATGTTTCCAGATGCTCGTTCACAGAACTGGGTGACTCTGCTCAATTGCATGTCCGTGTTGAAGGCGTTCCGACTGAGGATGGTGTTTCCAGTTGAGCTTTTTCCAGACCCCCTCGCCCCCAGTAACATGATGCGCAATTCCTCTGCCAAAATCATGAAATACCAAGGTTTCAATCATACAATATAAGAGTTTAATATAACTGCTTAACCCTCATAGTCTCTCCAAGATCATTTTAAAGTCACCATGAAATCAAAATTGACATTTCTAAAAAAAATTATGGGAAAAAATGCAGCATTTATTATAAATGGTTTATCCATGCATGTCATTATTTATTATTATTTTTTAAAATTCATGTGCCATCATAATCTTTAATCAAAATAACTTAAGTAGTGCATCAGGTTGACACTACATTGTTTTCTAACTGATTATAACCGTTTAAAATGTGAAAATATGGGTATCATTAAATGTCTTACCTTGTAAGTCTGTTGATGCAGTTAAACTGATTCTCTCTATGTTCTGCACATTTTCATACAGTTTTTCAGATGTTGCATCTGTACATAAAATTTTGTTTTATTAAGTTCTCGCACACAAAACACATTTTGTGTTGACAGACCATTTTCTATGTAATCTTCACTTTTTTAAATGATAGACATTGATCTCCCTGATCTTAAAGTTGATAGTCATTGACTGTTGGAATATTGAATGGAATTGTATGGCTTTTTGGGATGTCATAAGATGTTGTAAACGTTTAACTCTGTGACTCACAGCCCGTTGATGAGTCCAATGCTGAATCATTCTCATCTTCCTCAAAGTCAATCCCATCTTCCTCAGACTCGTCTATATCGTCATCTGCCTTCTTACTGTCCATCTTATCCCGAAGAGTAATTTTCTGATGTAAAAAGAAGAGAATTTCAAGTATCATGCTGCAGAAAACATTATCTTATTCAGTTTTTTGTCCTGTTTTTCAGTCAAAATATTATTACATTTAAAGATAAGATATATTAAGAGAAAAAGGGTTTGTTTTTCTTATCTTGTTAGCATGTCTTTTTCTTTGTTTGAAGCTTAAACCTCTCTAACTTTCCTTAGATTTATGCTTAAAACAAGAAAGAAAAAAGTCTTTGATCAGTTATTTTTATGAAAAGTTTAGTTTTACTCTGATTATTCTGATCATAACATCAAAGAAACGAGACAGCGACTTACCACAGTTGGTAAAGTTGATAGTGTTAAACCTGTTTATGTACTATAATACATGCACCGATCAGCACCTCCACACTTGCATGAGACGATGAAATTTGCAGGGTTCATATGCTGTGTTTGTTGTGGAAGATATGTAAAATATTCCACACAGGTATCGACTTTAGTTAGAGGGCTGGTCTTGTTAAAGGATAGCCTACAATCACTTCACTCAACAAGCGTTTCTTCCATTGAGGCATGAGGACTCGTTTAACATGTTAGTCAGGAATATAGAGAGTGTTTTGGCAAGCACTTTTTTGTTGGGTGAATTCAGGTTGATTGGGACACTTTTCCCCTGCATCTCAATCCTAAATGAAAAATGCTCCTCCAGCCTTGAGAGTGGAAGCTAGATTTCAACCTGAGTAACAGAGTAGATTAAACTGACAACATCTGAGCACACACCTGCACCTGTGTGCAAAGTCACAAAGATACTTCACTGTAGTCTGAGCATATGGTTGCATTTCAAAATATCTATGTCTATATCTACCTATTCTTCTGTTTTTTAAAGAAGTCTCTTGTGCTCATCAAGCCAGCATTTATTTGATAAAAATACAGAAAAAACAGTAGGCTGATATTGTGAAATATTATTACAATTTAAAATAATATAAAATTAAATAATAAAATAAATTAAATTTTCTATTTGAATATATTTCATATATAATTTATTTCTGTGATACAAAGCTGAATTTTAATCAGTCATTACTCCGGGTCTTCAGTGTCACATGATCCTTCAGAAATATATAGTCGGCTGGAAAGATTTGAAAAAGAAACCCATTTCATCATATCTGAGACAGTTATTTGTCATATTTCCCCTAGAAAGTGTCTATTCAGCGTAATAACAATAAAAAATCGCTTATAGTTCCGTTTTATTCGAACCTGTGGAAGGGGTTTACGTTTCTGATTGGCTACACAACGCGAGGTCAAGAACAACTTTTGTCCAATCATCGTTGAGGAAATTTCTACAAGCCTTTTCATTGGCTCAAACGGACCCGGAAGTTGATCAGCTTGATGTTGACACTAGGGAAATATCTGCTGGAGCTGTGTATCATTCCTAATTCTGAACTCAGAAACCATATTTGTTTGCAATCTAAATAAATTAGAAAAAAAGGAAGTCACTTTGCAGTTGCATCTTCCAGTTTGCGAGGATGGGATCTAAAGATCTGAAACTCCTGGATGTGTTTTCATACGAGAGTCTCGTGCATGCAGTCGCCGGTGCGATGGTAAAAACTCGTGACATCTGTAACGTTAGGGTTTTCATATGATTTCGTTTACGGCTTTTTGAACGATGACACATGTGCAGTTATCACACATTTTGATCTGCTTTTCTGAACTCCACCTGCTGCATGACAGCATTAAAAACAATTCAAGGAAAAATAAAGAAATCAATAAGTCTTCATAAAATGTGGATTTTGATTGCTTTGAACCTTTAAAGTCAGCATATTAAAATATTGACACAAAAAAATCGAATATGGTAAATTTGCACTTATTTTTAATATAAGTCATTTGTTTGCAGGGCAGTGTTACAGCAATGACTGTTTTCTTTCCTCTTGACACAGCTCGGCTTCGGCTGCAAGGTAAACAGTGAAACACATTGATTTTTTATTTCCCTTTTGCCCCTTTATGTTCTGTTTTCTGTGTTTTAAAATATGTGACCACATTTCTTTCTGTTTCTGTGCAGTTGATGAAAAGCGGAAAGCCAAATCTACTCCAGCCATTCTGTCGGAGATCATCAAGGAAGAGGGTCTGTAAGTTATTTCAAATGCATTAAATCAATGCATGTGGCATCATCTAAGCCTTAAGGTCTTTTTCATTTTATTTCAGGTTGCAAGCATAACCAATAACCAGTCTTTTTTCAAACTCTCTCTCTCTCTCTCTCTCTCTCTCTCTCTCTCTCTCTCCCTCTCCAGGTTAGCTCCATATAGAGGCTGGTTCCCTGTAATCTGCAGCCTCTGTTGCTCAAACTTCGTCTACTTCTATTGTTTCCATAGTCTGAAAGCCACCTGGCTGCAAGGTCAGAGGTCAACGCCAGGGCGAGACCTCGTCATTGGCATTGCTGCAGGTTTGCTTATTTGAAAATGTAGCCTACTGTATGTGCTTCTCAGAGGAAAGCAGGAAAGCTCAATTTCCCTTTATATTACAAGAAGTCTGACTCTCTAACCATTAGGCCACAACTGCCCCATGATATTTGATCATAATTACAGTAAAAACAGTAATATTATGAAATATTATTATCATTTAAAATTAATAAATGTTTGATTGACTTTTGTTTGAATATATTTTATTTGATATTTAATACAAAGAACAACATTTATTGTAAATAGAAACCGTTTATAACATGTCACTTTTAATCAATTTAATGCATCCTTAATAAATAAAAGTAGTGGTACTTTATCATGGTTTCCACAAAAATATTAAGCAGCACAACTGTTTTCAACATTGAGAATAATCAGAAATGTTTCTTGAACACCAAATCATCATATTAGAATGATTTCTGAAGGATCATGTGACACTGAAGACTGGAGTAATGATGCTGAAAATTCAGCTTTACCATCACAGGAATAAATTACATTTTAAAATATATTAAAATAGAAAACAGTTCTTTTAAATTGCAATAATATTTCACAATAATACTGTTTTTATTGTATTTTTGATAAAATAAAAGCTGCCTTGGTGAGCATAAGAGACTTCTTTCTAAATGTATTATCTTATTTTTTCCAGACTTTAGGCCAGTAGTTTAGCAGTTTTGGCAATGGTATTAATATATATATATATATATATATATATACATACAGTGAGGAAAATAAGTATTTGAACACCCTGCTATTTTGCAAGTTCTCCCACTTAGAAATCATGGAGGGGTCTGAAATTGTCATCGTAGGTGCATGTCCACTGTGAGAGACATAATCTAAAAAAAAAAAAATCCAGAAATCACAATGTATGATTTTTTAACTATTTATTTGTATGATACAGCTGCAAATAAGTATTTGAACACCTGAGAAAATCAATGTTAATATTTGGTACAGTAGCCTTTGTTTGCAATTACAGAGGTCAAACGTTTCCTGTAGTTTTTCACCAGGTTTGCACACACTGCAGGAGGGATTTTGGCCCACTCCTCCACACAGATCTTCTCTAGATCAGTCAGGTTTCTGGGCTGTCGCTGAGAAACACGGAGTTTGAGCTCCCTCCAAAGATTCTCTATTGGGTTTAGGTCTGGAGACTGGCTAGGCCACGCCAGAACCTTGATATGCTTCTTACAGAGCCACTCCTTGGTTATCCTGGCTGTGTGCTTCGGGTCATTGTCATGTTGGAAGACCCAGCCTCGACCCATCTTCAATGCTCTAACTGAGGGAAGGAGGTTGTTCCCCAAAATCTTGCAATACATGGCCCCGGTCATCCTCTCCTTAATACAGTGCAGTCGCCCTGTCCCATGTGCAGAAAAACACCCCCAAAGCATGATGCTACCACCCCCATGCTTCACAGTAGGGATGGTGTTCTTGGGATGGTACTCATCATTCTTCTTCCTCCAAACACGTTTAGTGGAATTATGACCAAAAAGTTCTATTTTGGTCTCATCTGACCACATGACTTTCTCCCGTGACTCCTCTGGATCATCCAAATGGTCATTGGCAAACTTAAGACGGGCCTTGACATGTGCTGGTTTAAGCAGGGGAACCTTCCGTGCCATGCATGATTTCAAACCATGAAGTCTTAGTGTATTACCAACAGTAACCTTGGAAACGGTGGTCCCAGCTCTTTTCAGGTCATTGACCAGCTCCTCCCGTGTAGTTCTGGGCTGATTTCTCACCTTTCTTAGGATCATTGAGACCCCACGAGGTGAGATCTTGCATGGAGCCCCAGTCCGAGGGAGATTGACAGTCATGTTTAGCTTCTTCCATTTTCTAATGATTGCTCCAACAGTGGACCTTTTTTCACCAAGCTGCCTGGCAATTTCCCCGTAGCCCTTTCCAGCCTTGTGGAGGTGTACAATTTTGTCTCTAGTGTCTTTGGACAGCTCTTTGGTCTTGGCCATGTTAGTAGTTGGATTCTTACTGATTGTATGGGGTGGACAGGTGTCTTTATGCAGCTAACGACCTCAAACAGGTGCATCTAATTTAGGATAATAAATGGAGTGGAGGTGGACATTTTAAAGGCAGACTAACAGGTCTTTGAGGGTCAGAATTCTAGCTGATAGACAGGTGTTCAAATACTTATTTGCAGCTGTATCATACAAATAAATAGTTAAAAAATCATATATTGTGATTTCTGGATTTTTTTTTTTAGATTATGTCTCTCACAGTGGACATGCACCTACGATGACAATTTCAGACCCCTCCATGATTTCCAAGTGGGAGAACTTGCAAAATAGCAGGGTGTTCAAATACTTATTTTCCTCACTGTATATATATGGATTATATTTCATGTTTCCTCATCTTCTACTATATGCATGTACTGTAGCTTGTGCTAGGACTAAAATAAAGCCATATGTCTGCCTTTAGGTGTAGTGAATGTTCTTGTGACCACTCCACTCTGGGTAGTCAATACCAGACTGAAACTGCAGGGCGCAAAATTCAGAAATGAGGACATACAGCCCACACACTACAGAGGAATTATGGGTAAAATATATCAGACATGATACTAATTTCATTCCCTTTAATTAAAATGTGTGATATCATTAGTTGACCTGTCTCTCTTCAGATGCGTTTGTACAGATCATGCAGCAGGAAGGAGTGGGAGCGTTATGGAACGGGACGTTTCCCTCCCTGCTGCTGGTGCTCAATCCAGCGGTGCAGTTCATGATCTACGAGGGACTGAAAAGGCATCTCCTGAGGGGTGTGAGCAGAGAGGTTAGACTACTGATACAAATACAGTCTTCTGGGGACTTCTTTTATAATGTTCTAAAGTTCATAGTCTGAAACTTGTACAATATTAAGGACAGTGCAGTAATGGATTATCTTCATTTAGAGGTTTTTCTCAGCAGACCCGATTATGACCGCACATGAATAAACAGACGAGTCTGTTCAGAAGATCTCTGTTGCCTGGGAAACAGTAACCGCAGCATTTCTGATACATTTCTGAGTGTGCAGATGTTGATTAGAATTGTTAGAGTGGATCTGCCCATTCAGATCAGCACTCATGAGTAAGCATCTGTCGAGGATGAGTAAACCACTCCACAGATAGTGTATTGATTCCATAGTGATATAGCAATACGATTATGCAAACACGTATGATGTCACAGAACGTTCAGTTTCCATTCTGTCAGTAATTGCTCAACCTCATGTTGTTCCAACCCTGTAAGACTTTCATTCATCTTCTGAACACAAATTAAGATATTTTTGATGAAATCTGAGAGCTGGCTCATTCCTTCATAGGCTGCTAGGTAATTGCATCTGCCGGTCCAGAAAAGTTAGTAAAGACATTGTTAAAATAGTCCAAGTGACTACAGCGGCTCAACCTTAAGTTTATCAATACTTTTTTTGCACAAAAAAATAACGACTTTATTCAACTATTAATTTTCTTCTGCCTCAGAGTGAGTTCACGAGAGCGTCACGACGCATGCGCGAGAACTGAGAAGATGACGCTATGGGTTTCGATGCAGTGTTTAAAATGGTTCTAAAGTGTGCATTTCCTGGATGTCCAAATCGTGAGAAACCAACGAGAAAACGTAAAAGTGCCAATGCCGCAAAATGAATGGCTTAATTAAATGATTGTGAGCGTCATCTTCTCAGTTCTCGCGCATGTGTCGTGGCGCTCTCATGAACTCACTCAGAGGCTCACACGGAAGAAAATTAATAGTTGAATAAATTCGTTATTTTTTGGTTTTTTTGCGCACAAAAAGTATTCTCGTCGCTTGATAAACTTAAGGTTGAGCCACTGTAGTCACTTGGACTATTTTAACGATGTCTTTACTAACTTTTCTGGGATGGCAGATATCGATTACCTAGCAGCCTATGAAGGAGTGAGCCAGCTCTCAGATTTCATCAAAAATATCTTAATTTGTGTTCTGAAGATGAACGAAAGTCTTACGGGGTTGGAACAACATGAGAGTGAGTAATTACTGACAGAATTTTCATTTTTGGGTGAACTAACCCTTTAAATGTGCTGTTTCCTCTGTGTTGACAGAGTGACTGTAAATGGGTTTGCAATGTGTTCAATTGTTATTGAAATGATTGATTTTCATTTTAGGGTGAACTATACCTTTAATTGATATGTTTCACTGTGATTCTGTCTGATTGTTAATAGCTGTCCTCGGTGGAGGTGTTTCTTATTGGAGCCATTGCTAAAGCCATAGCAACCACCATAACCTACCCACTACAGACAGTTCAGTCGGTTCTACGGGTAAGACCAGAATACATTTGGATTAAATTTACCCAAGCAGGTCTCATGTACATTCAAAGGTTTGGGGTCACTAAGAAAGACATTTGAATTCATACTTTTTCGAAAGAAATCTAATTTTTTGAGAGATATCCATCCTCCAAAATTCAAGCTGTTCATTGTTTGTTCGTGTTAGTTCACAGTGCACTTACTAATGTTAACAAATACAACCTTTGATTTTAATAATGTATTAGTAAATGTTGAAAATAACATAAGATTAATAATTGCTGTAGAAGTGCAGTTCATTATTAGTTCATGTAGTTAACTAATGTTAACTAATGAAACCTTATTGTAAAGTGTTACCAAAATTTCTATTCACCAAAAAATCATGTTTTAAACAAAAAATATGAATTACCACAACTGTTTTCAACATTGATAATAATAAGAAATGTTTCTAGGGCAGCAAATCATCATATTAGAATGATCTCTGAAGGATCATGTGACACTGAAGACTGGAGTAATGATGGTGAAAATTCAGCTTTGATCACAGGAATAAATTAAAGTTGAATAAAAACTGATATAAAAACATATATATATATATATACAGATCCTTTCCAAAAAATTAGAATATCATGGAAAAGTTTATTTATTTCCATAATTCCATTCAAAACGTTAAACTTCCATAGATTATAGATTCAGGGCCCACAACTTAAACGATTTCAAGTATTTAGTTGTTTATTTGTACATAATTTGGGCTTCCAGCTCATAAAACCCACGAAAACAGGATTTCCAAAAATTAGAATATTACATGAAATCACACAGTAATTACACAGTAATACCATGGTCATTGAACCAGGTTTTGGTTCTTTTGGCAGTGTGGGCCGGTGCAAATCCTGCTGGAAAATGAAGTCAGCATCTCCATAAAGCTTGTCTGCTGAAGGAAGCATGAAGTGCTCTGGAAATGTCCTGGTAGACGGCTGCGTTGAGTGGACAGCACAGTGGACCAACACCAGCCGATGACATGGCTCCCCAAACCAACACAGACTGTGGAAACTTCACACTGGACTTCAAGCATCTTGGATTGTGTGCCTCTCCATTCTTCCTCCAGACTCTGGGACCTTGGTTTCCAAATGAGATGCAAAATTTGCTCTCATCAGAAAAGAGGACTTTGGTCCACTGTGCTTTATTAAATCCAGAGTCAACGCAGCCGTCTACCAGGACATTTTCAGAGCACTTCATGCTTCCTTCATTTTCCAGCAGGATTTGCACCTGCCCACACTGCCAAAAGAACCAAAACCTGGTTCAATGACCATGGTATCACTGTGTAATTACTGTGTGATTTCATGTAATATTCAAATTTTTTGAAATCCTGTTTTCGTGGGTTTTATGAGCTGGAAGCCCAAATTATGTACAAATAAACAACTAAATACATGAAATCGTTTAAGTTGTGGGCCCTGAATCTATAATCTATGGAAGTTTAACGTTTTGAATGGAATTATGGAAATAAATAAACTTTTCCATGATATTCTAATTTTTTGGAAAGGGTCTGTATATATATATATATACCAAAATATTGTATAGTTTGATTGAACGTGACCACTGATTTCAACAACAAAAGATAGCTGAGGGAAGCATTTTCTCCTCCCTTTTAAGAGTGGATTTATTTATCTCTCTTAACTATCCACGGTTATATGGTTAGATTAATTTGCTTATAATCATTTAGCATTATTTTTTTCTGCTGTCCCTATCAGAACAGATCTGCTCACCAGTTCAGAACCACTGTTAGACATTAGGAATCCACACCTCTTCTAAAGTTTTTATTTTCTTTGTGTACTGATAATATGGTCTATTTAACCTGTCCTGTCCCTCTGTGTTCAGTTCGGACAGCATGGCAGGCCTGCAGATCAGTCCAAACTCCTGAATAGCCTGAGATCCGTCATGTATCTGCTCATCAATAGAGTCAGGTGCAATTACACACACTCAAACTCTCAAACACGCACATATTCACATGTTATTATCTTATGACATCTGAACTCCTCCTGTCAAACCGACATGTTTGTTGATTGATTTACTGCAGGAAGTGGGGCATGCTGGGATTGTTTAAAGGCCTGGAGGCGAAGCTGCTTCAGACGGTCCTCACTGCCGCACTGATGTTCTTGCTGTACGAGAAGATTGCCAACACCACCTTCAGGGTCATGGGGGTCAAACGCACAGTGACCTCCCACTGATGTCATAGGAATTTCAAGCGCTGACAAGAGTACTCATGTGTTGAGCAGTGGTCAAATGATGTGTGTTTTAGAAATGGACGAAATATACAGTACCAGCCAAAAGTTTAGACATACTTGACTCAGTTTGTTTTTCAAGATATTTAAAAACGTTTGATTGGCTTATTATGCTTACATGCTTGATATAAACTCTGCAAGCAAATTTGCATTTTGCCAACATATGAATAGTATGTTAAAAAAACCTTTTTTTTAATGGTTGAGTTGGACTGAATAGTGAAAGGAAATTCAACCAACTAGTGATAAGCATAAATGGAAACTCCGTCAGTACAGTATCCCATGATGCACCTCATTGTTTGCAAGAATGTCCAGAGTGTGCAGAGCTGTGATCTAGACATTTAATCATTTAGCAGACGCTTTTATATGAAGAAACTTTGAAATAAGGAACATCACAAGCAATTTGTCATAAGAGCGAACAATGTTGTTATTGTCATTTTCGGTAATTGAAATGAAGCTGAAATAAAATTAAATATAGATATTGGATAAAATCCTTAAAAACTTGAATAGCTTAAATGAAAATAGAAATGTTGCCTTTGCATCAAATTGAAATAAACAAGTTTAAGTACTAAAATGACTTTAACTGAAAAGAATTATTAAAGCTAGATAGACATATTTAACAAAGCAATTACTAAAACATAACTTAAAATTAGAATGAAAATGAAAATATAATATATAGCTAATTCAAAATATTGATAAATGCTATAATAGTATATAAATAATACTAAAATAAAACTGATTCATTTATGACCAGATTGAAAGTATAAACCAGAAATGAAGTGTGGATACTTTAAAGAAGCTAAAATATAGGTCATTTTTGATTTGTGAATTGAGTTTTACGTAATTCTTTCTTTCTTTAGTGTTAGTTTGTATTTTAATTACTTTTATTGAGAAATTTGGCAAATAGTAATAAGGAGTGTGTCCAAACTTTTGACTGATAGTGTAGTAATACAAATTATTATAGGATATATGCACAATTGCTGAAATCAACCCCACTTAAGTAATTAATGCAATATACTCATTAATGCAAAATTGCCTTAATGCCTTGGTCACTATTTTATATAGTATTTTGAACTAACCTTGTTTACGAATACCAGTCCTGATACAAAGCGTCAAAAGGAATGTAATGCTTATGACGGATCTGTTTTGTGAGAGAGATCATTGCTGTCAACAATGGACCCTGATCTCAGATCAGATCAGCCAAACGTAACCAGGGCTACGTTTCCTAAAAGCATCGTAATTGCCACCAATGGTCTCTATGATCAACTTCTTACGATGTTTGTGGGAAACGCAGTCCAGGCTGGTTTTTCTGGTTCTGTTTAAGTGGTACTTGATTTTACTTGACAACTCAAAGCCACTGAGGCTGTAACAGACCTTTAACCTAAAAAGTCTACAGCCTGAACTTTAAAATATCTTACTTGTATCATTCTTGATAAGGGACTGGAATAACCAGTTAGTGAGTCAGAATCACCACATCTGAACTCTGAATGTTGCACTTGCACACAGAAACTGCAAGACACCGAGGCTTATGTGCATGCTTTATAGACAGACTCATGTGAATCCATACAGATATTAAAATGCATTTTGGACAGTAAAAGCATTTTAAAAGTCTCTCTCATTGCTGATGTCCACACTGTACTGAAATGTAAGTGGAATCGTCAGCATACTGTTACAGATGTTTATGAATGTAAAATGTGAATTTTTTTTTTCCTTGAATGTCAGAATGATTATTAACATTGATTAATATATTAATAATCACAAACCCAGATTTTAGATTTTATAATTGATGTCACATAAAATTTGTGTAATATTTTTTTATACAATAAAATAATTGATCAATGATAATGTGGTACAAAATGGAGTTTTGCTTTCAAGGTGTAAACCTTATGGTAAACCTCAATATTGACAGGGTCAGACAAACAGATATTTGTGTAAATTGGCCTCGAGGAGGCAGTAAGATCACTCTTTTTGCGCTATTCAACTAAAAATTCCCAGACTAGAGTCCATAAGAAGTTTTCCAAGTCCCCATGATTTTAGTGACTAATATATTTTTTAAATAATTAAAATATTTTTATTATAAAAAGATTTGTAATAAATTATCATCATTGTTGATTTTTTTTTTTTTGGAAACTAACAGACAAAGCCGAATTGTGGGCCACAAAAAAAACCCTAATCTTTTTATGTTATTGGAGATATTTGTACACTTTAAAGTATGTAGTATTTAACATATAACATTTTTTTTTATTATTATTTAGTAAATAACGTACAAGCTAACTTTCATTTTACCATTTGATCAAATCTCAACGCTGAGCTCAGACCCTCAACCGATGAGCATTCCGATTGGCCCTCTGATTCCACCAAGAACAGTGAGCAGCGCTGTGATTGGTTTAGTAGGTCATCGTTCAACACAGTCCACAGTCGACCTCGTTTGTTTACAGATATGGCTCTGGTTTGTCCCTGTCGCGGAAGTCATTTAAATGAGCCTATTGGTTATTTGCGATGCCAGTCTTCTAAGTACTCGCCAACTATTGGATGGATCAAAAAAATTGGGCGGGGTTCCGGTTGAAGTTTGCTGGATATCGGAAACGATTAGTGAAGTCCAGACCACTGGAATACCAACAGATGATGAGATGTATCAACCATTGTAAAGTAAGACAACTGTTAAACTTATGCCTTGGTTTGACGCGCTACCGCTGTGCAGGCGCTGTCTTTTGATCCAATACTTTCAGGGTGTTTAATATTGCATCATGAGCTTGCTGGAAGTTGCATGTACGTTAGTTGGGAACAGCAAGCACATGGTCTGAGTTTGCTTGCCAGGATACTGTGCCATATGTTTACTGGATGAGACAGCATCTTTTTTGGGGTTGTCCTGCGTATGACTGAAGATTATTAGGGATACAGGTCACCTTGACCACAGTGGGCATAGGAGGGTGCTTGTGGTCCTGATGCTGTGAAGGTGGGACTGTTATGTAACGTGCATCATGACATGGTGTCTTTATTCTTTTATTGAATGCATCTGTCGTTAGGTGAGTTTGCATATTATGAAAGCTCTTAGAACATGTTATTTAAAGCTTTTAAAGTGTGTTCTTTTGCCTTTGTTCCAAAAGTACTATGGTTATTATGCCATATGTTTTGTTTTTGGACAATATACCTTAAACAATAAATACAAACAATACCAAATAGTTTTTGACATTTATGGTATTATCATACCATGTACAATATCACAGTGTATGTGAATGTGGTATCCAAGTTACAAGGTGTATGAAAGAAAAAATAATTTAGACACTTCAGTTAAAGTCTAAAGTCTTAGTTTAGTTAAATGCTGATGGCCATACAGATGCATTTGATCTCTGTATGACTGCATTATTGCTTTATAAACAATAGTTTAATGTCCTGTTTTGCAATCATTTTGTTGGTTTGTTAATATAAATGTTTTTTAATTAACTTAAAAGTTATCTTTTTTTTAGTTTATTTAATAATATTACATTAAGGTAAATAGGTTTATGAAAAAGAATGTGAGTATTTCTTAAAATTAGACATTTATTAATATATATATATATTAAAATAAATAGGTTTGTGATAAATATATTTCTAAAATACTAAATTAAAAATGTATTATAATAAATAGGGTAATTAAATATATGAATATATTTCTAGAATTATAAATATGTATTAAAATAAATTGGTTCAAGGTTCTGCTGTAAGTGTCTTGGGATGTATTGCATGATGCATAAGACTTATTGATCTGTCTTTCTGTCACATCAGCGTTTTAACTGCAGGTTGGAAACATTATGAATATACAATATTTAACATATACACAATAATACCACACAGTTTATGATCAACAGGCATGCCTTCTGCTTCACACACACTGTGTGTGTGTATAAACTAGGTCAGCTGATGATTCATAGTGACTCAATAAAGTGGGACAAAATGAACTCGAACTTCTGCTTCATTTCACACTATATAGAGACTTTGAGACAAACCAGCTTAAAATGCTAAAAAAACAACAGTCCTCACTTATTTCTGTAATATGTTTCTTGTGCCTGCCTCTTTTTAGTCACTCTTACTTTTGTCCTTTTGTCTCGCAGCTCAGGTTTCAAGGAATGTTGAAGTTCAACTTTATCAGCAGCAGAAATGTGCAGCTTGTACTTTTGATAAAGCACATTAATTCTTCTGCTAAAATATGGGTTATTTGGGCTGTAAGATTGTCTAATGTGTCCTTTTAGTTGTGGTACTGCTGTTCTATGTGGATAGACTTCTGGTTATGGGCTACCATCTTTTTAGCATTTTTAATCCTTTGCTAATTTGCAAGCATTTTGCTTTCTGTTTTGTATTTCACATTATCTTTGTGACAAATCAGCAGAATTTGCAACAGCAATGCTATCTAGCTTGCTAACACAGATGAGGGTTTTGTGGAAACTACAAAATGACTGTTAGCTATATCATTTCCAGCTTTTTGTTTTGTAGTTTAAAGAAAAATCTTGTGAAGAAAAATATGAATATTTCTAAAATAAGTATTTCTAAAACATTAAATATATTAAACATTCTAATATATTAAAATAAAATAAAAATTAACAAATATGAAAATACTTAACATGATCATTCTTTTGTGGTGGGGTCTGTGTTGACATGGTGAGTAAAAAGATTGAAACTACTACTGGCAAATCCTTATTGTCGAATCCTCATGATTGTTTTACCTAATGCCCCTAATGTGAACCGATCTCTGAGATGTTTTTGGTAACACTTTAGTTTTGGGCCCAATTCTCACTATTAACTAGTTGCTTATTACATTAGCATGCATATCACTGGGATATTGGTTGTTTATTAAAGCCTTATTAATGCCTTATTCTGCATGCCCATATTCTACATCCCTGAATCCTACCCAAACCTAAACTTAACAACGACCTTACTAACTATTTATAGGCAATAATTAGGAGTTTATTGAGGCAAAAGTCAGTTAATAGTTAGTTAATAGTGAGAATTGGACTCTAGAATTAAGTGTGACCATGTTTTTTATTAGCTAATCTTTTGCTCTTTCTTTTCTTACTTTCTTTCTTGTAGTTGGTGGTGCGTCACACCTGACATGGAAATACTCCGGACTCTTTTGAACAGGGAATAAATCAGGTAACTGAATCACCTACATGTAAACGCCTCTGGGTATTTTCCACCTCACAGCTCCTCGTATTTATTTTGCTGCTGTTCTGCATGCCATTCCCAAAACCCTGTTATTATCTTCACTTCTCAGAAACTCAGCTCTCTTTAATTTGGCGTAGTACATTAATATAGTTCAAACGGCATGTGAATTGATCATCTCTTTCGCTTTACTAGTTATGCAGTAGCATGAAATAAGCATGAATGAACATCAGAAGGTATGTTGAAAGATACTGTACAACTTACCACAATTCGTATCATGTCTAGTGTTATCGCTCAATTAGCATTTCAACTGTGGCGAGATGTCAATAAAACAGCTTGTAAACAGTGTGTCACATAACGTTACATTTACCACAGGAAAGCCATTCAGTGACCATAAACTCGTTAGTTAGCTAGAAAAATTAACAAAATTCTACAATATTTCATATGTTTGAATAAATCCATCATGAAAACAAGCTTTTATGACAGCCACCCTTTAAATGTTTATATTTAAAAAAATTACTTAGATTAGAACCATAACTGTGTAATTTAAAAGGTTATTATTATAAAAAAAACTTAATTTTTGTGTAATTTACACGTTTTTACACAAATCAACTCATTTTAACCTTTAAAATAGTCATGTACCCATTGACAGGTTTCCCTGTATAGTTTACAGCTTTAGTTGTCAGAAAATGATTTCTTTGAGAAAAGTTGACATGTACTATACCTGATACACATCCAAATGAATCAATATCGAATTAAATTGAAATGAAATTGGTATTGAATTAAATGGAATCACAAGCTTGTGAATCGAAATCGAACCCAGCCCTAGTTTGTATTCATATAGCCTAGGAGTAAAAGTCAACTTGAAACACCATACACAACCCATTTTGCTTTTGTAATCTGATATATCTCAGAAAAAAACAAAACAAAAACTGACTGAAAGTCAGTTGGGATTGCGGGCCACTTGGATACTGTTGGCCTGGCTGTTCCTGGCATAGATTAGCCAGCTGCCACTTTGCAGAGACAACAGGCACACGGCATGATATTCTGACTCAGTGACCTCATCTATTTGGTGATGTGTGTAGTCTTAAAATGTTGTCTTGTCTATGCCCCACGTGTTTAGCTCGGTAAACAGAAGAAACAACCATCCAACTGCCTGCTGTTGAAGCCGATAATAACGCCAGAGAGCATTTGTAGAAGGACAGTTCATCCCAGAGATAATGGTGTTTTGCATTCTGACCCAGATAAAAGCAAATGTGCCTGACCACGAAAGCCATAATAAGAAACTTGACCTCAGTTTTACAATTCAAAGACCTGAGGAAAAGACCTTGCTTATGCTGGAGGCTTGGCTTTAAGTCATATCCTGATTCCATTCCTCGCCCATAAAAGTAGCCAAAACCCCCAGAAATTTGTTTGTGTACTGGCTTTAATTGCTGGGAGGTAATAAAACAGTGTATTGGAAAGACTATAACTTCTGAATAGGGTAAGCAGTAATCTACAAAGTGATGTACGATAAGTGATGTCAGTAAGTGCAGTATGTTCCCAGCAGTTGAGCATCAGTTTCCCATAAAGATCAATAAATCATATACATTTTGTGTAAGTGTATAGTGTAATTATCGTGAGTGTGTGTTGGATGTCAGAGTCAGGATGTCTCAGTTTTAAAGTCCATCCATCCATCCATCCATCCATCCTGCTCATCAAGTCTGCATTATTTGTTTAAAAATGCAAAAAACGTAATATTAAGAAATATTACTTTAATTTAAAATAAATTATTTCTATTAGAATCTTTTTAAACGATGTATTCCTGTGATGGTAAAGCTGAATGTTTGGCATCGTTACTCCAGTCTTCAGTGTCACATGATCTCTCAGAATTGATTCTAATAGGCTGATTTGGTGCTATATATGTATATGCAAATCTCTATACATCTATATCTATATACATTCACAGTCTGGCCCAAACAGTACATCTGGTGTTTTGCGGTCCCTTTTCCCAAACTTCCCTGTGTTCATCGTCGCTCTCAGCACATTTCTCTTACCACAAATACTCCCACTCATATTTTTAGTATTACTTCACAGAAATGTTCTGTGAACCAACAAAAGGGAAGAAAAAAAAGCATATCACAGAAAACAAATGAGTTTGCAAAACAGTTTTACTGCAGTGCTGAGAATCTGAGATGTAAACAGAATGCACCTGTCAATCATATTTTCCCGTTGTGACATCATTCATCACCATGGCGATAGATTCCAGCAGCACTGTTTTGCTCAGATGGCCTGATGAGAACTAAGTGTGTGTGTGTTTTGCGTGACTCACTCGGCACATGACTAAGCTGTTATCTGCTCCTCTTCTCTGTACTCGAACCCTGTGGAGAGAAATGCGTTTCTGAAAGCACCTGACACTCCTTCTATCAAAACCAATTCTCTTGTTCTGCAACAAAGTGTTTTGTTTTCTGCTAACCCTCTGTGTAGAGGGAAAGTCTGATCCGTATGACTTTTTCTGTTCCACAAAATAAGAATCTTAATGTAGCTTTTTCAGATTATACAGGACAAATAACACCATCAAATCATCAAGAGCTCAGTGAGAAGCCTTACTACAATGAAATCCACTGACATTTTCATTTGTGATTCATGTCATTGTTAGATGACAACAGAAACATTCATTTTTTACATTTTTTTTCACCTAATTATGCTCAAACTAATTTTAAAGAAACCTTTTGCTCCAATATTAACTGTACTTTACCAATTAAATAAACTAAATGAATTCATATGGCTCCCGCTTGAGTTTGCAGCTTTGTTGATGCTTGCAACTTCTCAGTAAACTAGCTGAATTAACAATGTTATTTCCCTATTATTCAAAGCAAGGTGATAGGATCTAACAATGATCTTTTTTTTCTGAAGAGGGGATTTTGTAACTTGAGATCAGTTCTGATGGAGAGCTTGAGAGTTTTTCATTGAAATTTCGCTCAAAATGAGAAATCTGTGAATGCTTTCTGGATGTTAAAAACACAGGCATGCATTGTATAATATTTCAAATTGTCCAGATCTTACTTGTGGCAATTACAAGAAATTATTCAGGACATTTTCAATATTCCACACTGACAGATCCAAAATGTTGTACACAATTCTGATTATAAATTATTATGTTAACCATATTTTCTCATGTTGTGCTTTTTTTAACATGCACATGAGAGAACTTTTTTAAAGTTCCCCTGTAGTCAATAATTCAATCCCTTAAAACTCATATTTGAGCACCAAAATGACATATTTAAACGTCTTCATGTTTCAAAATAGCTTGAATGTAATGCAGTAATGCAGTGCCATGAATATGAAAATTAGCCCCGCCTCCACTAACTCACAACAGCTCACAGATTTATGAACTTAACTGAACTTTATGAACTTAACTCGCTCAACTTAACTGAGGTAAACAATGGTATCGCTCTTTACAACGTCAGACACATAACAGTAATTAATATGATTAGCCTTTAGCTTGACTGTTATCAAGTCAAGTTGCTAATGTTACACAAAACATGTTCCTGTTCACCATCTCAGAGTCAGACAGTTGCCTTCTAACAATCCTTAGAAACAACTCAGAACATCAGTGGAGAAAGACGTATAGTTCATCATAACATCGTAACATCATATACATAATTCACCCGCTATAATGCTAAATGTACCCAACAGAAAAATATACCGGGAATTCATCGGTTCTCTTTAGACTCCCCTGCTTCAGAGAATATAAATGATGCTAAAGCCATCCGGCACCTTGATGTAATTAGTTACAAGAGACTGTCTTTAGTAGAAATATAGAAGAAAAATACTTGGCAATGGTGTTGACTTACGAATTTGCACATGTTTTATATAGCATATTAAAAACACCACATTTAAACAACATTTAAAAACTTGATTTTCACCACAGGGGTCTTAACAGACGATGCATACATTCTAAAATTCAGTTTTTGGACATTCCAATGTTCAAGATGTTGCAGACATTCTAAAATTCTCATTTTTTGAATGTTCTTGATGTTTCTGGCATTCTAAAATTCAAACGTTGTAGATGTTGCTGAGAAATGCAGACATTCAAAAATTCTCTTTTTTGAATATTCAAAATGTTATAGATGTTGCAGACATCTTCAAATATATATATATATTTTTTCAACATTTGAAATGTTATAGATGTTGAAGACATTCTAAAATTCTGCTTTTGAACATTTAAACAATCAAAATCTTGTCCCATTCAGCACATGAAACCATCTTTCAGGTTCTGTAATTGAGTGTAAAAAGTGTAATCTGAGCTCTAGGTTTGCCGGGACATTTCACCATGACACAGAATATGTAAAGGTCAGAGCAGACATGCTCTCAATTTTCAAATGATCTTTCAAGATTTCTAACATTGGAAGTTGATGGTTGGAAAAAGTGAACCCCATTAGCAGATGCGGCCGTGACTGAATATCTGACTCAGTGTTGGGATGATACCTTCGCAACCTGTCACTGCAAAGATGCTGCTTTCTGCATGTGAAGTGTTATAACATGTTACCATGGTGATGGTGTTTGTCATCTGCTTAAAATTCTTGCAGCAGAGTTTGTGTTACCACTGTTTTTTTCCTGTTGCAGTGAGATCATATATCTCTTCACTACACACACACAATCTGAAATGAATGCCTCTTTTCTTTTTGTAACTAAAGGTCATATTCACAATGGTTTACTTTTTTCCTGGAATATATCCTTGTACATACTTGTACATACAAACTGTTGTCAGAAATGATAGTTTGTTCCCTTTAAAGGGACATAAGCCTAGCAAATGTAAGATAAAGTAGGGTAACGGTGAATGACTAATGTAATTATTTTTAATAATCCGTTCTCTTTTTTTCCTTTAGGGCTGTTTTTGACCATGGCGACTACGGGGGAGGAGTCAAGTCCCAGTGTCACCACCCCTTCTCTTCCCACAGGCTCCGCCTCCAGTCCACAGAGTGAAGCCGTAGCCAATGAGCTGCAAGAACTGTCTCTTCAGCCCGTCCCCAACTTGCTTCCTATTCACGAGAGAAAGAATGGTGAGTTTATTATAATGCCAAAACAATTCCATCTAAATACTAAATCTAAAAACATCATCAGAAACTTGAATAATAGAGTGGTGCAGGTATGACGTCAGAACTCGAAAGTCTAATTCGTTCCATCTAGATTTTCCTATGGGGTTTTATAGTGGGTTTTTTAAAGCTATGAGTAAAATAATAACCTGTGGTAAACATAACTAGATGACTGCACACACTCACACCCCAAGCTGTCTTCTCTAGTTACTTATTAAAAATGTACATTTTCAAAAATGAATTTAACTTCTTCATGGATGTGTGTAAATCATGTTGTAGAACAAAATAAAGTCAAGTCAAGTTTTGTTTACCACAGGCTATTTTCAACTGTCTTTGGTGTGTAATGTTGCTGTTTGAGCATGAAAAAAGGTCAGCAAAGTTCCAAAGCAAAAAGTCACACCAAAGGGATTTAGTTATTCTCTAAATCAGTAACCACTGTTTCTGAACTCCCTTAAACACCTCTATTGCAGTCTTAAATTTTCTTCCAGGAACACATTCGTCACAATATTCCTCATTTAAATCATTTCCACCCAAGGCATACTCAAAAAAGGGACTAGGCTTTGAGTTGCATTAGTGGTGTATTGAAAGTTGCGGTTATGGTAAGGGGCGTGGCATTTCCGAAATGTGTTCGAAGCGGGGGACCAATCAAAACACACTGGTCCAGCTGACCAATCAGAACACATTGCACTTTTCAGAGGGAGGGGCTTCACACAGACCGGAACTAAACAGAGCGTTACAGAGACTGAGAAGAGAGGTACTGAAGCAATGTAAAATATGAGAAACATTTTTGAACAGTATAGACTCTAGCATGACCTATTCTAGAAGACCCTGAAAACAAAAGGGCATTTTGTAAAAGGGCATAATATGGCCTCTTTAAAACAACTGTTCATATCATATAGAAATGTTGCACCTAATGTATAATTACAACCTATGCAATGCCACTGAAAACATTTACAGTTTTAAGAGAAAGAATAGCTCATCTTAAAATAACCTGTGAAAAGGCACCATCTCACAATTCCTGGACAGATTTTGTCCCTCATATTTTTGTCTGGGTGTCTTAATGAGAAGAATATTTCACATTAATGGCAGTGTCACTGTCACCACATCTAGCTATGGAGGAAAAAAAAACTAAGGCACCCTAGATAAATGTTTGATGGTAAATTTTAAGGTACGATTCATTTTAGACTGTTCTATTTTAAAAGTCGCAGGACTTTTGTAAATCTAGCAGCCAAATGGCAAGGAATTGTATTCTCATTTGCACTTATTGGATGCTGATTTTGGATCCCCTGTGCAATCACAGATTTTAAAAGCTGATTTTTATTTTAATTTTTTTATGTAGCTTGAGTCACACACACACACACACACACACACACACACACACACAAAATCACGGTAACACTTAACATTATGGTTCCATTTGTTAACATTAGTTAATTACTATAACAAAAGCTAACAATGAAAAAGAAACTTCTAAAGTATTTATTAATATCAGTTAATGCAAATTTCAACACTTGCTGATACAGTATCTGTTAACATTATTTAATGGACCCGAGCTGACAAACTAGCAATCAACAGTTGTATTTTTATTAACTAATGTTAACAAAGATTATCAAATACTTTATCAATGTATTTCGCACTGTTAGTTAAAGGGATAGTTGACCAAAAATTAAAAACATTTCTGTCATAATTTCCTCTCCCTCATGTTGTTCCAAACCTGTAAGACGTTCATTCATCTTCAAAACACAAATGAAGGTATTTTTAATGAAATCTGAGCAATTTCTGAAAATCTCAAACCAGCTGCGTAACACAAAAATGAGTGAGCTCATGAATATTTAGTTCTGAATAAAAGCCTAAATTAAATCTGTTCGTCATATAAAGTGATCGTGTCTCTTCAGAAAATGTGGACTAAACCGCTCAATTCATATGTTTTATGATCTCTTTATGAACCTTTTGAACATGTTGTGTAGCTGTCAACGGAGGCACAGAAAGCTCTCAGATTTCATAAAAAAAAAAAGATTGTGTGTTTATTTGTGTTCTGAAGATGAACAAAAGTCTTATGGGTTTGGAACGACATGAGGGAGAGTAATTAATAAAGTAATTTTCTTTTGTCGTTAACTAATGTTACCTTATTGTAAATTGTTACCAAAATCATAAACAGGACAAAAAGAAAGTGCTTCAACTGACGTGCACAAGTGCATAATAACACAATGTTATGATCTGATATTATAAGCCTAATGTTATGATTAGCATACATGCACATGGCCGAAATGTGACATGCTCACACGTGGCTAGGCTGATTAACCGTGTTCTGCCTCATAGCAATGACCTGTTTAGCATGTGGTGACCGGCCTTTGGCTAATAATGGTTTCTAGGTTTATTTTGCATTGTTTATTTTTGTAAACACCCACACTTGCCTCCCACAATCTCTGTATGTTCAGGGTTAAAATGTGGTTGGAGGAACTGTGTTATCTGTGAGGTGTTGCTACTGCCATCCAGTGGATCATATCAGCACTTTGGTATATTTTTTTTTTTTTTTTTTTTTTATCCTGGAAAAGTATTGGTCAGCCTGAAATCACTTGCACTACAGGGGTTGAACAATGATACTGAAACAATGGCCAATAAAGTGTTGGAGGTTTCACACCTATATAAGCAATCTGCACTGATTTTATACATCAGTATTAGCAGAGTGAAGGTTGAATTAGCAGAGCAATAGTACAGCTGCACATAAAATATTGCAATACACACAACATTATGGGAGACATATCAGAGTTCAAAAAAGGACAAATTCTTACTGGCTCATCTGTGACCAAGACAGCAAGTCTTTGTGGTGAATCAAGAGCTATGGTATCCAGGGTAATGTCGGCATATCTCCACATAGAACGAACTACATCCAACAGGAGTAACTGTTGATGCAAGAGGAAGCTGTCTGAAAGTATTGTCCAGTACTAACCCAGATTGTATCCAAAAGATGTAAAACCACAGCTGCCCAACTCACTGCAGAATTAAATGTGCGCCTCGACTGTTTGTCGGGAGCTTCACAGAGTCAGTATTCATGGTCGGGCTGCTATAGCCAAACCTTTGGTCACTCGTGCCAATGCCAAAAGTTGGTTTCATTGGTGCCAACAGGGCAAATCTTAGACTTGGGCTGTGGACAATGTGAAACATGTATTGTTCAACTTCACTGTCTTTTCCACAATCGTGGGAGTCACGGCGTGGAGAAGCCTCACAGAAGCTTAACACCCGGACTGTTGCTGCCCAGAGTGAAGAACTGGGTGGATCAGGGTCAGTGATGGTTTGGGCTGCGATATCATGGCATTCCCTACTGTGCTTGATGGACGCATCACTGCCAAGGACTGCCGAACCATTCTGGAGGACCGTGTGCACCTAATGCTTAAAAACACTGTACCCTGAAGGGGGTGCCGTGCATCAGCATGATAATGCACCAACACACACAGCAAGACTTGTGACAGAATGGTTTGATGAACATGAAAGTGAAGTTGAACATCTTCCTTGGCCTGCACAGTCACCAGATCTAAATGTTTTCCTACATCAGCATGACATAGTGACCTGGCCACTGTCTGGAAGGCTCAAAATCTTTCTGGCCAAGGAATTGTATGTGTCATTCCCAAGATGAACTGATGCTGTATTAGCTGCAAAATGAGGCCCTTCACCATACTAATAAATTATTGTCGACCAGGTGTTTCAGTTTCATTGTCCAACCATATATATATATATATATATATATATATATATATATACAGTCTGGCAGTCCTAAGTATTCATTTAGCAGATGCTTTTAACCAAACCTGATTGACCTGATTTAAGTGCCTTGTTCAGGCTAATGGATCGGCCCTAGCGAGAAGGGTCTGGCTGCAGACATGCACTCTACTCTGTCTGCACTTGCACTCTCTGCACAGGAACTGGAAATAAGTCGCATGATGTTGTAACAGATTTTGGCATTTTGATTTTTAAAATTTGTTTCTTATAATAATTATTTTGAAACAAATACAATAGTTTCAGCAATGAAACTCACATTGATGTGTTTCAGAGGACATGAAATCTGTGCTTATACAGTCAACCCCAAATTAATATTTGGATGCTTTTATATTTTGTTATCTTATCCGAAGTCATTTATTTTACAAGTGTAACTTTCAGCATGTGTCTGAATAATTTATTTGCGGCGACTGCATGTATATTTGGCCACACTGCAGGGTTGCCGCTGCGGTATCAGATATGTTTTGTCATACCAGATCATGTTTTGGATGTCAAATGGGATGAGAGACTGTGTTATTTTATTATTATTTATATACTATTATAGTATTTATTAATATTTGGAGCTAGCTGTTATTTTTGTATTTTCAGTTTTATTTAAATTTAGTGTTTTTTGTCATTTGTATTAGTTTTTTTCTTTTTTTAAATAATTTAATTATTTTTTAATTTCTTTTTTAAAATACTTTTTAATTTAGGCAACATTTCTAATTTTCAATGTTAAGTTTTTAATTTTATTTAATTTTATAATTTTTTATATTATTTAAATACTCTTAAATATTCTTAATAGTTTTTGTTTTACATAAAGTCGGCATGAAACGGAAGTTGTGATAGTCTTTTCTTCTCTATTGTGACGTATATCCGAGTGAAGCGGCTTCTCGAATGAGAAAAAAAGTACGGCGACCCGCCTTCACGTCAACAAACACGTCATCAGAGAAGTGAAGAGATGTCACTGCAAGAGGGAGAGGAAGTTGTTTTGATGAAATATTACAAGGACACATAAATTAAAATATTCATTTATAATAAATATTGTAGTATTCAATAAATAAAGAATTGTCAGTTTTGATTTCATGGTGACTTTAACAGTAACAACATTGATGAGAGACTCCATTTGTCACTCAGGACTGTGTTTGCATATGCACGCATTTTATTCTTCAAATGCGCAGTTTGAGAATTTTTCAGTTTCATTACTTGTACCCTTGAGCCCATCACATTTATTCATAAAGCACAACCATCTTTCTCGATTTGTCGCCTCCGATGATATTTTACACCCTCACACTTCAGCGTGTAAAATCACATGCGGTTCAGGAAAGAGTGGGCCATATTTGCTAAAAATGGCTCCTAAAACACCTGCCAAACAGAGCGATTTTACACCTTAACAGTGAAGTGTGGCTGTCAGACAGACTTTAGATGCATTTCCAAAAATTCTGCAGTCTTAAATAGCTGCAACAGACAATTATGTTCTCTCTACAGCTGCCTGAAAGTCTGCACATTTTTAGGAAGTCAGAATATTTCTCAGGTTTTTATTTCAGCCATGTATTCATACTAAGAAATGAACGAACATATCTGTGTCATTCTGTCGGCAGGGATAAGTCATTGAGTGCAGAGTGGGTTGCCTTAAAAAAAAACACACACTACTCAGCACAAATGTGTGTGTGTGTGTGTGTTTGGAACGAATGACTTGAGGAACAGCTGCGGTAGTGCTGTCACACACAAACACACACACAAACACACACACACACACACACCTTTCCCTGCGGATAACTTCAGTCTCCATGCTGCTACTGCAACAGCAGGAGCTCTGGATCTTTGATGTGGCTGTTTCTTCTCATCAGAAATCTCTCTTCTTTAAATTTTTTATTTCTAACTTTTCCATCATCTTCTACTCTCTTTTTCCCTCATCTGGATTCCTGTGAGCAGAGCAGCAGCTCGGGTGTTCTACGTCAATGACTGAAACAGATGAAATATGAAAGACACAATTGCTGAATGAAGTTTTTGAGTCAATTGGGAACGTCTCTTTGAGGGAAAAGCAGTGAATCACTTCTTTTTGCCGCAGAAAGATTAATTTACCTTTTGAAAACATGACCACCATGCTGGACACCAGCTCTTGGCTCCACGCTGGCCCCGCCCCTTTTGGATCTGCTCCAATCAGCCGTGTCATGAGGAAAAGAGCTGTCCGATTGGACCGTGAGCGGCGTGCTTGCCTGAGTCTGAGAGAAGGTGTGGAGTCGTGTTGCATGTATGCATTCAGACCGACAAACACACTTAAAGCCTTTAGCAAGTGTCTGAACAAGGCCCTAACTCTATTCAACTTTGCCGCATAGATCAACCTTATACTACAGACATGAACTGTGGGGTGCTATTACGGTTTTAAGCAAATTTCTCATAAATATTGATAAATATATATATAGATGCAAAAGCCTCTAAGTGCCATCTGAAATTTTCTTCTAGAATGATCATTTTTATCAAGCTCGTATATTTAAGTTCAGTAATTTCACTTTAATGGCAATGAAAATGACCTATAATTAGTCATTTAAGTGAAATTACTGAACTTAAATATACGAGCTTGATAAAAATGATCATTCTAGAAGAAAATTTCAGATGGCACTTAGAGGCTTTTGCATCTGAACTCTTCATAAAGCATGTTGTAAAACTATATACATACGCCACCAGTTAAAAATCGTGCTTAATAGGATAAATGTCTTTTTTATGGTCAGTTTTCTCTTTTAGGTCAAATACCATCATAATAGAGCAACAGTTTGAACAGAATATTGCTAAGAAAGTTAGTATATCTTTGTAGCATGAATAATAACTCAACTTATTTAGTGGCACAGAAGTTTGAAAGTAACTCTATTGCCCTCTGGTGTTCTGAGTTTTGTTACTTTAAGACTAATACATGAGCGTATTTTAAGTATGTTGTTCAGCCGGGTCATACTTTGGCCAAGTGCTCATGTACTTGAATGTTTCTAGTCTAATACAGTCTACAAACTAGCAACTGTGCAGCTATAGAAAATCTATCAAAACCCGGTATCTTTCTTCTAAATCTGTTTTACATCCATAATGCTTTTTTTTTTTAAGTCTAAAAACAAACACATAATTGACCGTTTGCAAAGACCCGCCCCCTTTATTTACTGTTGCTATGTCCGACAAGCCACGCCGCTCTCACGCCGCACCATGTTCTTACGCAGTGAAAAATACATTGCGGAGCAAAGAGGACTCTGATTTAACAGTTTAGTCACACAAGTTACTTTTGATATGAAACAGTCTTAACCTTCAAATATGGTAATTTTTTTAAAAAGAAATGTAAAAATAAATACCGTTTTGATGCTCTTTAATGTGTCGTGACAGAACGCTGTAGCGCCTCAGTTTAAGCTGCTCGTGAACCGATCATCTCTTCCTTCTAGTTCATTTATAGCATCAAATAAACATCAGAAAGAATGTTGTTTCAATTGTCTAAAGACGTCAGTACACACCGTTTTTCAAGTTCAAGTCCACAGCGTTAATCTACTAACTCTCCTGGCTGCTTTGTCGGACAAAAATGGCGGATTCGGCAGATTATGATTGGTCAGATCGCCTGTCAATCAAACTCCCTGCAAAGGGTGAATTAGGTGTATAACTAGTTTATAAATTGTCTGTGGATTAGCAATCAGATCTAATTAGATCAAATGTGAGCTGTGATATTGTTTTATTGAATATTTTATCAGTGAGATATGTAAACACAGGTGTGATCCACTAAGCTGTTTGCACGTGTTTGTGTGGCCCTGCGTGTTGTGCTTGGCATGCCATGGGTGATAAGGGAACCAGAGTGACGACATTTCCCTCGATCCAGGATGAAGAAGCATCAGCTCATGCATGCACACACGCACATACACACACACATATGCTTAACAGCACATTTAGGTGTCCTGCAGGTTGCAATTTGAGATGTGAGGCGTAAATTACAATGATATCCCCAATAACTCAGCGGCAGCTCAGCAGCCTGCCACACAGATTGAGTGTCAGGTACAGAATAACTGTCAGGACACAAATAGAAACATATGGAGTACAAGGTATCAAGAAAAATGGAGAGATTCCAAACAACTTCCATAAGTCTTGCATTGTGAGCTTAACTGTGATATTTATGGTAAGAACATAGAAACCATAAGTAAAGCAGTTCAGATCAGTTTATATTCTGCCTTTGTTGAATCCTTGAATCTGATTGTTTGACAGATGTTGCAAGGTATTGATTAATTTTCTTTAACTACATGGCTATAAAGTAGTTTCAGGTGTATAAAATATATCAAATAAAATATTATAATCTATGGTCTTTTTTTCTTTTGGGGAGACATTGTGTGGAGGTCACATGCATACGCAAGTGTCTGATTCGCAATCTAGTTGTTCATTTTAGCATTATTCGGTTCAAGAAAATATGCTGCTTCATTAAATATTAGATGTATATAAATATTAATATTTAAATATTTTAGTTTAATATTTTCATATAATTTAAATGGTAAGCTTCACCATTTAACTGTGTGGCAAATGTATTTATGGGATATAATTACATATAGGCTATAGTACAATATTTTTTATATATTTTTGCTTTTCATCTATATTACTATTTACATAATACCTGTGTAATATTTATATATAAATAATATTTACAAATAAATTAAATTGTATATGTGATTTTGCAAAAAGTACTCTCTATTACTGATAAAAGCCTAAAAATATTTTAACTGTTAAACTGTGTTAAATTATAAACAAATGTGCCATTGATTATTTTGAAGCATCGTCAACATGGGATTAGGAGAAATTACAAACCCACAATGGAGCAGAATATTACGGTGTTGGGCTTGTGTACATTACAGCCTTGTTAGGACCTGCATCCCTTTATTCTCCTCATTTGTTCACACTCTTCAGGTCTCTGATGTTGATTCCTTTTTCACTTCAACAATACGTATGAAGTGTTTCTTTGCTGCAGTTTGTGCTGAAACAACTAGGAATACACACACACGTGGGTGTTACGATCATTAACTCGCAGTGTTGAGGTTTAATGTCTGTTAGCACCGTTGTCTTCCTGAAACGTTTGCACACGCCTCCTGTCAGCCATCTCGATTTCACCTCCCGAGCATCTTTAGTGACCTCATGCCAGATCAAAATTCAGAAGCACGTCAGCTGTTGTGTTGACAAAACGCCAGATCACAATTTAGCTGTGCAACAGGTGCGACACTGGCTCTATTCCACAACACAAACAGGTGCTATAGGCGCTTGGTTATTAAATCTAACCGTACTGACAGGTTCTGACCTCAACAACAGCAGCCATGTTAAAAAACACGTCTTCAGGCTTTTGTGGTTGTCAAATGAATGTTAAAATGATTTTGTTATACAAACTGTGGTACCTAACTGTATGTGTGTGTATGTACTGTATTTTATATACAATTTATTTAAAGGGTTAGTTCACCCAAAAATGTAAATTCTGTCATCAATTACTTGTGTTCATCTTTGAAACACAAATTAAGATATTTTTTAAAGAAATCAGAGAGATTTTGGTCACTCCATTGAAAGTCTATTCATCCTGATGCTTCAAAACGTTCATAAAGAGATCATAAAATAAATCTATATGAATCAAGCGGTTTAGTCTTCTGAAGAGACACGATCACTTTACATGATGAACACATTTGATTTAGGCTTTTATTCGCATATAAACACTGATCAGCGAACACACACAGAGCACTCAAATGTAGTAAACAGAAACTCAACCGTGCTTGCTTGACGCGCGAGAATCAACTTCATTAGTTCTTGCGGAAGTTTAATAAAAGCCTAAATTAAATCTGTTCATCATATAAAGCGATCGTCTCTCTTCAGAAGACTAAACCGCTTGATTCATATAGATTTATTTTATGATCTCTTCATGAACATTTTAAAGCGTCAGAGTTTTGGGTGAATAGACTTTCATTGGAGTGACAGATTGCATTAGAAATATCTTAATCTGTGTTTCGAAGATGAACGAAAGTGTTTATAACAACATGAAGGTGAGTAATTGATGACAATTCTTTTTTAATGGATATTAATAAACAATATTTAATAAAAATGTTGTATCTGTCATATACCGGTATTGTTAATATTGCAGACTGGATGTTTTCTTTTCTACATGTATTAGCAGCTCTTACTGAAGTTCCACTAACATCTAGATTCATGTTCACTTTACACCACCACATGGTTAATGACGACACCAGGGAGCAAATGTGACAAAATGTCAGATGCGAGAACCAAAACCACAGCTAGAGATGGCTCGATTTAGGCTCGTATCATGTTATTAATCTAACACAGAGAGGCCTGTTCCTACCACATGGTGTTTAGTTGCAGATTTGTTACATGAACGACTTGGATATGCATTCTTATATGCTGTAAGTTTGAAACCTGCAGGGTTATGATGCCAAAATACGATTATGATGCTTTGTTTCCGATAAAACCGCTGACACATGGCAAACATTGTTTTAATTGCACTTCTGTTGGTGTTTCTTCTAATGAAGGAGAAGATGATTGACTTTTGCACGACATTTGTAGTTCGGATAATGACGATACTTTAATGCTTTAATCCAAATATGAGCCAATGAGCAAGAACCTTGTGCTGTCTCCTTATTTTACCTCATGTATTGTGGCTTTACTGCTAAATCACTTGATTAACCAAATGTATGTTGTTGCTGTATCTTTGAGGTTTCAACCCCAGATAACCTGAGAAAATGTTAGCTTGAAGTGTAAATATCCATAACTCTAGCGTCTATATTGTATTATTCATGGTAGAAGTGCCAGGATCATTTTAATTAAGTTTCTAGGTTTAATCGCGATATAGATTCAAACACTCTTCAAGGCAGTTTCATGGAATTGACAGTCTTTCTTCCTGTGGTAAGCCGTGGAAACATCTCGCGCACTTGCTTCTGTTTTTAATTGTATGTAGAAACAGGAAGAGGAAGTATGTTGTAGTCTGTACTCTCTCCTCTATGACTGATAAGCTCTCTGTCGGCTGTCAGGAAGAGCTTGTTCGAGGGGAGGATGAAGGAGACAGATCGAGCTGCTCGCCGGGTATTTGATCAACTTGTGCGTCTTCTGTCATGATGTGTTTCCTTACGTTTATAGCCTGCTGTCTCCTGAACATGCAAATATTGAGGCGTCGAATCGTTTTGTGAAGAGTTTGTAAACTTTTTTTCAGTTGAGATGTGTTTTGAGAGATTCAAATGTGTTAATTGCACAAGACTTGCCTGTTAGCATCTTTTTTGCACTCTTTTGTGGTTTTTACTGGGTTTTCAGTCTATGAAATGTTTAATTTTTGCGTGTATATAAATATAGTTATGTATTTGTGCACTTTTGACAAATGCTTTTTGACTTTTGACTTTTGTTGATGCTGCTTATCTGAATCTAAATGTACAGTTTATCAGTCTTTTCATTGTGTAACAGTGCAACTTTATATCCCAATAATTGATGAAATGAGTTAAGTGAATTAAACAACAGGTTAACAAAGAGGGTTAAAAATACTCAGAGTTGAATCAGAGTTGTTTTGATCCTTTGATAATTGACTATATGTCTTCATCTTTGACTTTATTTTTTCTTCTAGTGCTCCAACTCAAACTTCAGCAGAGACGAACTCGAGAAGAACTGGTTTGCCAGGGGATCATGCCACGTAAGAACCACTCACACACTCCTAGTAGTACTAGTTAATAATCTGTTGTTATTTTGCACTTCTGTTAGTGGATCTTTCTGTAGTACATCTCAAATGTTCTGTTCCTTGAAGGTGTTTTTGCTCCTTTTGCACAAGTTTTGTCACACCTGGCACACGGTTTTCATCCTTAAATAAATCTGGGCAAAATGTAGTTGCCTTGTGGTTAAACTTAGCAGATATAGCTAGTCTCTCTCATCCTGTCTAAGATGCTGATTTGGTTTGGTAAACATAAGATAGAGTCGAACTCACTTCCTTTGTGCTGTGGTTTTACAGAGCATGAAACGTCGGCCCATTCATCTCAAAACTACAACTTTTCTGCTTAACTGTCGGGTCATCGCTATTCTGATGGTGCCTACGCACTCGATTTTGTCAAAAAGGTTTCCATCTTGTGTTGGCTGGAGATGTATGATTTTGATTTAAGTCAGTTAAAATTAAAAGATAGTTTAATTTGAATGCTTAATGATGAGTAAAACGAGTACCTAGAGGTCTCACCCACACATAGATCCCAGTGTATGTTTGAACAAGCTATTTTTTAGGTCAGAACTTCGAAAGTAACTCAGCTTGAATAACTCAACACATCTCTCACTCTTTTCCTTTTGTACTTGTTCTCCTTCACCAAGTCTCTTATAGAAGAATGGCCAAATTATATGTAATTACTCGTGTAACATCTCATAGCTAAGTTGGTCATTGCTAAGATGTTGTGCAAGCAGAATTTTTGACATTTGGAATTCGTGTCTGCTGATGTTATTTGGGACTTTTGTCATTTTTAGTTGTTTTCGTTTCAGTGCACATAAGCAGCCAGGTTCTGGTATGCTTACAAGTTTTGTTTTTTAGTAGTTATCAAGTTTAGCCAGGTGAGAAGTTTGAGTCACGCCATTCTATGTCGGTGGTGAGTCTGAGAATCATGTTAAGCGTCCTGTTCACACATAACTGAGACTTTAACACTGAACTGGCCTCACACAGGATGCACTGTTTAAAAAATGCAACTCTTTTAGATGCGTAAGCCCACACTTAAACGCATGTAAGACTATGAATGTAATTTGATACATACGACTGATCAGAGAGAGACAGTTGCGTTCAGTCTGTGTTCACAGTCGGTGTTTAAAGGGTAACTCTTGCCAAAATTGAACCTAGTCTCTTTTTGTTAATCTACCCGAGTCAAACTTTCATGTAAAGGCATAATTAGAATGGAAACGCCACTTTTAAGATTGACCGTATTTTTGTTTTAGGTCAGAATGCCATTTGAATGGAAGTGCATGGGGCTTGACTATGATTTTTAAAACACTAAGGAGGTTCGACACAACATAATAATACTGTGCTCGAAGTATCACCAGGGGCTCTACACATGAACTTGAGCATTGACTACATTGTTTGTGTACACAAACTTTACTAAAAAGAAAGGTTTTGTACGACTCACTTTATCAGTTAAGTGTTTCCGGTGGCTGGAATTTTGTCAGTCAAAAGTAGTCGATCTCCGAATGCAACGTAATGAACTGACTCCATATGAGGAAATGACATGAACTTAAGCCCTATACGTACTGGATTAGTATTATCTTGGGACCTCGTGTGATTTAGAAATTACCCACCCACATCTGAATTTCGTGTGGCGCATTCACACGGAATAAATGAAGCCTGTGATTTTACTCGAAATTACTGACTTATCTCCCGGATATGATGTCAATAGGCTATTGCTTGGAAATGTCTTGTCATTATTATAGGTCTGGCTGTATGATATATCATAAACAGAAGAATGTTCCTTACCACATGCTGCTATACATGTCATCCATCTCCATCTAATCATTATTTTTGTTTTTGCTCTTCTGATGGTTTTCAGCTTTCTCTTTCTGCAAATTGTATAGTTATATCGTATGGTGTATAGCGATATGACCCAGCACCCAAAATACTATCAAAACACTCCAAGGCAGCCTCCATTCTTTCGCGAAAGATGGATTAAAAAAGCGCACAGGAAACAAAAACCTTGAAAAAATTATAAACGACCCCACCAAATCACAGACATACCGATTCGCACGGGACTAATATTATCACAGGACCTCGGTGTTCGGCGAAATATGGCAGGTCATATGCGGGGGAATTTTTACTTTACAAATTACAGACATGGCTGATTCGCACGGGATTAAGATCACAGACAACCTCTGCAATTATTACAAATTACTAGAGGTCACCAGGTAATACTTATCCCGTGCGAATAGGGCTTTAGATAAAAAATTATCCGTGAATTTATATGGAAACAAGCTTTAGGAGCTTTCCATCTTTACTCTCCTCATGTTACGTTGCATTCGGAGATCGACTACTTTTGACTGAGCCATCGGAAACACTTAACTGATAAAGTGAGTCATACCAAACCTTTCTTTTTAGTAAACTTTGTGTACACAAACAATGTAGTCAATGCTCAAGTTCATGTGTAGAGCCCCTGGTGATACTTTATGTTGTGTCGAGCCTTCTTAGTGTTTTAAAAATAGAGATTTTTGATGCTATCATATAAGTGCCCCATGCACTCCCATTCAAAAGGCATTTTGTCCTAAACCGAAAATACGGTCAATCTTAAAAGTGGCGTTTCCATTCTAATTATGCTTTTACACGAAAGTTTGATTCGGGTAGATTAACAAAAAGAGCCTAGGTTCAATTTTGGCGAGAGTTACCCTTTTAAACCTGCTGCAGTCGTTGTAATAGTCTGTAAGTGTGTTCAGTTGAGTCTTGGAATGTTTCAGCTAGTCGTTAAGTGTTTTGTCGGCATTAAAAGATCTGAATATTTCAAGTGATTCATTTATCAGCCTTCAAGAATATTATAAACCCTTTTGCATGGACTATTATGGGTTATTCTGATGTACTCCTTGTACGTAAATTGTACACAGGGCTTGACATTAACACCCGCCAACCTGCCAAATGCGGGTGGATTTCAGCTGTGGCGTGTAACGCAGTCACTCCTATTAGCTACTTTGGCGGGTTGAATTTGATATAAATTTTCAACTGTAGTCTAGGCATCTAAAATAATATACTAAGTGCAGTCTAGTGTTGTCAAAAATATAAATTTTCCGATACATTCGATACTGAAGTATATGAAACTATTCCGCAGGAGACACAATTCCAGCCGCGTGTTCTCGCTCTCTAATCTCTACGACAGCGAGTGAGACACAAACCCGCGTTTCATTTGCTCCGAATGACTATTGCTGGTTACAGGGATTGCATTTTGCCGTGGGATTTCGCATATTCAGCATAATACCCCATGGTATCTATTGATGTCAAAATTGTGGCCAGTGATGCTGAGTGGCTAGTAATTTTGGAAAACCACTTGCCACAGTGGCTGGTGAGCAAAATAGTTAATGTCAGGTCATGGTTGTACAGCGCTGAAAGACTTTCATATTGTATGGTGCGATTAATTGTCATAGCTATGTTTCCAGATTTAATTTATGCGAATAACTGGAATATAACTTAATAAAGCAGTGTTTACATACTGTACGTTTTTAAGAAAACAAAATAGATTTTTTTTTATTCTGTTTATTTATTTATTTATTATTATTATTATTATTATTATTATTATTTTTATTTATTTTTTATATTTTTTTTTAACCAGTGCATTTACAAAACCAATTACGGAATCTGTCCCATTTTGTTTCCAAGTTTTCAAGCTTTCAAGCTTTCAAAGCTAATCGTGTACATAAGAAACCTACAACCAGTTGCATTCGTCCATTGCATTCGTATGTTGCATTCGTCGTTGCCATCCTCTGATCTCTGGCTCTACTCCTTTATGAAATATTAGGCATAAACTTCTAAGAATATCTAGTGGAGAATCACTAGTTATATAATCCAAATGATCGGACTGATGTGATGCTTGAAGCTATAGAGCATAAACCATTCCCTTGCTCTGGTCCTTCATCTGAATCTGAATATGAGTTTGCATTTTGAATATTTATTTAAAGGTCTTAAATTTCATTCTTTCAAATGTGTAAATACCCTGTAACAATGTCATGTTTTCTCCAGAGATCTGGTCTAGCTAATCAGTGATCTAATTTCGCATATGTATTTTGCATATGTGACCCTGGATCACAAAACCAGTCTTATGTGTAATTTTTTTTAAATTGAGATGTATACATCATCTGAAAGCTGAGTACATAATCTTTCCATTGATATATGGTTTGTTATGATAGGACAATATTTGGCCGAGATACAACTATTTGAAAATCGAAATATTGAGAAAATCGCCTTCAAAGTTGTCCATTTCTATTGGCGAAAGTGCTGCATCCACTCACAAAAATAAATGTTTTATATATTTAAGGTGGGAAATTTACAAAATATCTTCATGGAACATGATCTTTACTTAATATCCTAATGATTTTTGGCATAAAAGAAAAATCTATAATTTTGACCCATACAATGTTTTGTTGGCTATTGCCACAAATATACCCGTGCGACATAAGACTGGTTTTGTTATCCAGGGTCACATATGTGTCTTTTTCCGATTTTAATTTACACTTATCTGCTTCCATGTGCCAGTTTAACCTACAATACTGTAATTATGATATAACTAAAGATACATTACACATTCCTTGCATGCTCACAACACCTACTAAAAGATTTTATGTCAATTTATGTTTGTTTTGTATGAAACATTGGTTGTGTGACTGGCCCTTTAAGAAGGCGTGTCGAAAGTGGAACCACCAAATGCTTGCTTAAGATCTCTTCTTAGAATCATCTTAAAAAGAAAAAGAAATGAAAACCAGAAAAGCAGAAACAGAGAGTTCAAATGAGGTGGTGCTTCCCTTTAGTAGGTTTATGTAATGCTTCATACTGGTCCCATAATATCTTCCAGCATCTGTGATCCAGTTTGAACCCAGTGTCTGCTGATATCAGCATCTCGCTTGGCACACTGACTGGACTGTCAACACTGTTCAACCAACAACAATGATGCCATAGAAAACACCATCTAAGAAGCAATTTCTTAGTGTTTTCCTTAATTAACTTTCCTTTTTTTTTTTTTTTTTTAATACAATGCATAATCAGAAAAAAAGTAGGTTTGGGGAAACCCTTTTGAAAGCAGTTATAGCAAATCTATACCAGGATTCTACTCGTCTCACGTTAGCCACTCTACATGGCCGCTTGCTCTAACATTAATGTTTACCTAGAATAATGTGCGCATATCTAAGTGTTTGTGCGGAGAGTGGAAGCTAAATAAGTACAGCACTTGCAGCATGACATTTTTAACTTAACGTGTATTTCTTTCTAAAGATGCTGTATTGCGGAGATGAGTCAGCGTTCTTCTTTCTCTTCTCTTTCTCTTCTTCTTTATCTTTGCCAGCGACATTGACTCAGAAAACACTTGTTTATTAATAAATATATAAAGCATAAACAAGCAACTAGTCGACTAATGGCTTGACAAGTTGACTAGAAAAATCTTCAGTCCGGGGCAGCACTATACACTACTACACGGTTGAGTACATAGTGCGTAGTGCACCATTTGGGACAACACTAGTGTTGCAGAAAATAAACACTGCAGCTTTAAGGTTCAAGAATTAGCATTCAATCTAAATGTTTTAATTGCAGTAGATCTGCAGATATTTGTATTGCAGACATTAAGCATGTAATGCTCTAAAACGAGTCTAAGATGAAGATATTTTGTGCGCTCTTACTCGTAATGAGTGCATGACTAGCCATGCTCTTTATTGGGTGGGTTACACACACACACACACATACTCCGTTGAGTCAGTGAGCAGGTGATAAGCAGTGTATTTAAATACATGCCATGTTTCCCATTATATCTGTTAGTAAAAGGTCAGACGCCTGCTATACTCATCAAAGCCATTTGCTTTCCAAATCCTTTCGATTATACGAAGCAAACTATATACTCTGTAGAGAGAATATAGCGAGTTGATTGGATAGAAATGGTCTTTCCAAAATAGAAATAAACAGCTATGAGAGCAGATGGCAACTTAAGGGGATCTTTACAGCTCTCACCCAATAACTGTCTGGATCTAAATATGGATCCCAAGGGGAAGGAAAAGCCACCAGCAAATCTGCAAATGTGTATCTGCTCTTTTAGAGTATTCCTAGGCCCTACTTTCACTGTCTTCTCCCTTTCACTTCCTGTGTGTGTCTGCGCTTCCTGTCAACTTGAATGCCCTAGTTCACTCTTATCTGCCTTGTCTGATCACCCTTGACTGAGTCGACATGCTTCCCCCATTAAAACACATTATTACAACCTTAGAAATAAGTACAATTTCACCTTTTGATGCACCAGAATCATCAGGCCTGATTGTAAATTTATAGTTTTTCTAATTTCGAAAAATATTATTTAACAGTGAAATTGAATTGAATGCTTTTCTATTTTATTTTCAGTTTGTCCTTTTTAAATTTAGATTTTTTATCATCAGTTTTCACTCTTACTTTTAGTTTTAGTTATATATATATATATAGGCCTTTTAGTTGTTTTTATAGGCCTAGTTTAAGTTTAGTTAGTTGTGGATTTAGTTTTAGGGTAACACTTTATTTCAATAGTCCACTCCAGACATTTTGCTGACTATAAATAACTTTGCAAGTTCATGCCAACTTATTCTTCTAACCCTGAACCTTAACTTTACAGTCTACTTGTGCTCTGAGAATTAGTTGGCATGTAGTTGCAAAGTTACTTGCAGGTAGTAGAATGTTAGCCTGGCTAACGTCAGACCTAGTCTCATTTGAGACGTGGTCTGGGAACCACATGTTCATTTTCTCGTATTTGAGGCGTGGTTTACGAATGCCCAGAGCCGTTTATTGGGCGCTACGAATGTCTATCAAATGCGCCTGTACGTAGCTCATAGGCAATCGTTTCAATTATACCAGATGACGTATGTAGAGCGACAGAAATTCGATGAAGAAGAAGACGAAATAAACTTGCGTTCTAAACTACTTAGAACACTATCTAAGGCTGCATCGAAAGGTAACGTCACGGCTGATGCCATGTTGGATCCATAGATATGAACAAACTGCTTCGGTGTGTCGCATAGACGTCGTCATCGTCTTGCTGCTCCCTCCCCGTTCTGTGATTGGTTCCCTTTTTGAGGGGAAAATCTGGTCCATGGTATCCAGGCTGCCTAGCAGCATGAATAAAATCGCGCTGCGTTCAAGGCAGCATGGGGAAACCCAGGCTAGTAGAATGTCTGAAGTGGACACAAAAATCGAAATAAAATGTAACCGCTTCTGTTTTTTGTATTTTTGTAATGCCAAAGAGTACTAAATGATGTCATTACAATTGTCAGGGCCATCTATAGAAGTCATATGTTATAAAATAGTTATTATTTTATAAACACTATATTATACTTATATTGACTATTCTGCATCAAAACCTAAAACTAAAATCAATTTGTGGCCAATTTTAAATATTTCTGAAAAATGTTTGTTTTTAATTTAATTATTAATAAGTTAATAAAAATGTTTGTATGTATTTTAAGTTTACGTTAATGATGCTAATAACACTATGTTGGTGATTTGATTTAGTCACAGTAGACGTGTTACTGTTGAGAATCATTTAAATATGTGTGATTAGCACAGTGAATCGCATATTCTGGATTGGCTTGACGTTGATGTGGTTACAGGGACTTTCTGCTTAAATTCTGATTACATAACCTAAACCAAAATTAAATGTCTTTGGGCACTGCATAAAGCCTCTACAGACATCTATGAATGCAGTTATAAGAGATTTACTACGCAAACTAATTATGTCTGTGCCCTAATTTTCACCTTTTCTGCCTTAGTAATTCCTCACCGGAAGATAAACGACAAACATCGCCATGTTTTTGACTGTGGCGGACCATTGTGATTGTCTGTCCATGATTTTGATGTCAGATAAAGCAACTTTATTTTACCCCAATTATACGATGAATCCCTAATCAAGATTAGACATTATGTTTAATAGGGTTTTAGAGATGAAAATGACGATATGAGTTCACACAGATGAAGTGGTTTTTCACACTAACCTCATAATTTCTCTCTCACACACTGTTCTCTCTTGAGGCGGAACTGCATTCTGTCTTTTTGCTGGTCAGGGTTAAAGGGCGTTGTTTGAGTGTGATGTTGCTGTGCATGAACCACTTTGACCCCATAGACCATAATCTCTCAATAAACGACTACAGCACTCATCTTTTTCTTGCTTCTTTCCAGCTCACTCTTTTTTTCTCTTTCCACATGCTGTCATAGAATAATAACAAATATATAATATAAGAGATAAATTCAGTGTCTGTGGCTTTGTAATTCTCATTCATTGTAGGCAGGGTGCAATGTATAATGGACATCAAAACGAAATATTGAAGTGGTCTTAAAAAGTACTTGAATTTAATTGAATCAAATTAAACTTTACATGATTTATTTTATATAATTACTGTATAACATTATGAAAAGGGATGGAAAGGAACAAAAAAACTTGCAGTACGCAATAGAAAATAGGAACAAAAATCATTTTCAGTTGTTTCAGACTGAAAACGTTATTTTTAAATACATTTCGCAATTATATATATACAGGGTTCCCACGGGTCCTTGAAATCCTTGAAAGTGTGTGAATCAAAAAAAAAAAAAAAATTGAAGGCCCTGGAAAGTTTTTGAAAATAAACATAGATACATGTGCTTGAATTTATTTTGTGCAAGAAGTTTTCTGAAAAGATTCCATATTATTCCCTGAGGTCCGCTAATGTGTTATTTCGCCAACACTTCGTGGCCTATGCATACTTGCTTGTTTGATTTACGTTAATTACGCGCATTTATGCGTTGCGTTAAGAAACTACTACGATGGTACCTCAACGTTTAACAGACAGACCGTGAAACATTGCAAAAATGAGCTGAAACCGCTGAAACATGATGCCTGGAAAATGCAAGTTTCAAGATATTTGGCTCACCAAAGCTTGTTGCTTGTTATGATAATGTAAACCCATCAGGCAAGCAAAACTTAAAAGCATATTCATATATCTTATAACTTGTCATTACATGAGCCTAAGCTCTTTTTTTAATAAAATCCATTAAGTTAATATCAGATCATTTAAGAATACAGTATAGGATGTACCAGATATTCTTCAGTTTTATGCAAAACAGAAATACGACAAATAAATGCTTTTTTTGCATAGTTCTGTTTGACACATGAAAACTGTAACAATGTATCTTACAAGGTAACATGATGTTACCTTGCTCTTACTTGAAATGTGTCCCCACATTAAGTCCTTGAATTTGAGGGTATTGGAAAGTCCTTGAAAGGTCCTTGAATTTGAAGTTAACCAAGGTGTGGGAACCCTGTTATACACATACATACATACATACATACATACACGTACTTAGATTTGCAACATTTCATTAAAAATAAAGTTTTAAAGGTAGGGTAGGCTACCAATAGCGAGCTAGCTTTGAAAGCGTATAACGTCACAAGTTTCCATCTCTTCCAAATTACTGTAGTGCATTTGACATAAACATAAGCTTGTTGTTTTGGTTCAGGAGGAACTGTAAAAGGTGGGTGCTGTTTCGGTTGCGGTGCTCGATGACTGAAGTCTATTTAACTCTGCATAAGTATGAAAATACATATATGTTGACAGGCAGGTAGGACATCATAGTGTTGCATTCGGACCGAATGCAATGATTGGACGAACATTTTATGGTCCTACGCTTTCCACAGACGTTTTATATATACATATAAATACATTTAGACCACTTAACTTAGTGATTGCTATCAGGATGTGAAGAGACTTTCAACCAGCATAACAAAAAAAAATTTAAAAAAAATTAGGAGCAAATCACCTATTCTGAAACAATTCACCCTTTTGAATTCTATGGTTTTAACTGTCAGGACATAATAAAAAAAATAATCCGGTCTTTATCCGGTCTTAAAATTACATAAATACAACTTCAGATGAAAAACAACACTTGACATATTACATTGTGTCATTATTTATTTAACAAAAATAAAGCCAAAAAAAGCAAACTAAGGCCCCGTCCACACTACTGCGTTTTAGTTTAGAAACGGAGAATTAAAACGAATACGATCTCCGTCCACACCAGCGTTTTAACTGCGTTTTTTAACTGCATTAAAACGACTGAAAACGCGGATCACGTGACCATTCACCAACACTGGGGATGCGCGTGCCGGTGTAAACACAACTTCATTGATAAAAATTATCCCACATGCGCTGGTTCTTCCCAGGTTAACCCAAAACCGACGCTCCATGTACGGTCGATACCGCCGCTGCACACGGGAATTGTCACAGATCGCTCGAATAATAGCTTGCCTCCGGCACATGTAGGCAGTTATAGCATTGTAAAATGCAGAATTTACTTGCACAACAGCTGCTAGCAAAGATATACGCCATGATTGATGACACCCAATCATAGAGCCGAGCGTGAGCCTCTACTACTTCATCGTTTCTAAAGTCCTCCGTTTTGACCCGTCCACACTAAAACGCCCTCCGGAGATTCAAAACGAAAAACGGGTCGGCAGCGTTTCTAAACTTCTCCGTTTTGGGTCTCCGTTTTTGCCGTTTTAGTGTGGACGGGAGGTGCAAACGTAGCAAAAGGTCTCCGTTTTTAAACGAAAACGCAGTAGTGTGGACTGGGCCTAAGTACACCTTGTGATTCAATTGCTTGTAGAACCACCTTTAACTGCAATTTCTATATGACATTAGTCACTCACATCGCTGTTGAGGAATTTTGGACATTTACACATTGCTTCAGTTCATTGAGATTTGTGGGCATTTAATTATGCAGACCCAGCTCTCTTAAGGTCCCGCCACAGCATTTCAATTGGGGAAGCAACGAAATGAAAATGCACTTGGCCCAAAACCAAAACCGAAAATGACTTCTTTTTTTTTTATAATTATTAATTTCTTATTTTAAATTAGTTTTTTGTATAATTGTATTGATATTAGATGTTTTAATTAAATTCAGTAATTTCATTGAATCTGAATTAAAAAAAACTGCAAGCCAATAAAATAAAATAACCACACTTTTATTTTAAAGTAGGCTAACAGACCAAAATTGGACAGAAATATTTTAAAATAATATTAAAGCTACAATATGTAATTTTTTCGCCACCAGAGGTCGCATTTTCAAAACGATAACAAAGACAAAGCTTGATGATGAAGGAGAGTGGAACTATGGGAGATGTCGTTTTAACCATCCAGAGATCATATAAATTATATATCAGCTAATAAATTAGTTTTTGTATTACCTGTACATTTGATCACACTATGTTATGTCATCGTAATGAATTAGCTGCCAGGAATGTGAAATGTAGGCTAATGTTTTCTGTGAAAGTGGTTTTTGAATATTTGATTACAAAAATCTTACATATTGTGCCTTTAAATATCAATATATTATTCTTCATTCAGTTCTATGCAACAGAATCAGAGTAACAGATTTATTTTTTGATCAATTTTCAGAATAATGTATAGTCCTACAAAGCTATTATTATCAGAGCATGTGAGCAGATAGCGGGGAGCGGATCAGTGAACGAGAGGGTAGTGTCATTTTAGCCACGGCTATACCACACCATGTAACAGCAAAGTACGGCTATTGCAAACAGAAACAAATCTACTACAGATACATTTCATGTCGGCATGTCGCGTCAATGTTGTGCATCTACAAAAAATCCTGCACGAGAGTGAAACCTGAGCGCTGAATACAGAGGAGCGGGGCAGCTTATATTTTCAGCTTTTTTTGTCTTTTGGCCTAAAACCGAAAATGCCATTTTCAGCCAATAATTTTTGGCAATCGAAATTTCGGTGCATCCCTAATTTCAATCGGGTTGAGGTCTAGACTTTGACTAGTTCAGCAAAGTTTTGACTGACTAGTTCAAAACAAAGTTTTGAATGACTTAGGCCAGTTCAACACCTTTATTCTTTCCTTTTCCAGCTATTCTGTTGTAGATTTGTTGGTGTGCTTGTGATCATTGTCCTGTTGCATGACCCAATTTGGGCTAAGCTTTAGCTGTCAGACAGATGACCTCACATTTGACTCTAGAATACTTTGATATACAGAGGACGGAGGTCATGGTCTTCTCAAAGACTGCATGGTGCCCAGCTGGGCCTGTGGCTGCAAAACCAGCCCAAATCATCACCCCTCCAACAGCGAGATGGACAGTTAGTATGAGGTGTTTGTGCTGATATTCTGTGTTTGGTTTTCTCCAAACGTGGTGCTGTCCATTAAATGGCCAAACATCTCCACTTTGGTCTCGTCTGTCCAGAGGACATTGTTCCAGAAGTCTTGTGGTTTGTTCAGATGCAACTTTGCAAACCTAAGCTGTGCTGCCAATGTTCTCTTTGGAGAGAAGAAGCTTTCTCGGGGCAACCCTTCCAAACATGCTATACTTGTTCAGTCTTTTTATAATTCTACTGTCATGAACTTTAACATTTAACATGTTAACTGAGGCCTGTAGAGTCTGAGATGTAGCTCTTGGGTTTCTTGCGATATTTTCTCTGAGCATTGCACAGTCGGACTTGGGGTGAATTTGCTGGGATGTCCACTCCTGGGAAGATTGGCAATCGTCTTGAATGTTTTCCACTTAATAATAACAATAATCTTCCTCACTGTAGAGAAATGGACTTAAGATTGTTTGGAAATGGCCATATAACCCTTCCCAGATTGATGGCAGCAACAATTGCTTCTCTAAGATCATTGCTGATGTCTTTCATCCTTGACATTGTGTTTTAACACACACCTGAACGCTCCAGACCAGCAAACTGCCAAAACTTCTGCTTTTATAGAGTTGATCACACTTGCTGATGATCAATTAATCAAAGACATTTGATTAGCAGCGCCTGACAGCTACTTACCCTCCTAATTCCTATGGAAGCAGTAGTTTGTCACACATGGCTTCTCCATTTTGGCCTAGTTTTTGTTAAATAAATAAAGACAAGTACTCAGACTGTGAATCTGCTGGGTTAAACTGTCTCTCAGATGTGCCTGTTGCGATATTATTTTTAGATTTTGCATGTACAAATGCGTACGTGCGTCTGAAGTAAAGAGATGCCGTGTAATATGCTGTTCTGTTTCAAGGTCTTTATATTATATTTGTATTTGTATAAAAATAACATGTTCACCTAATCCAAACTAAAAAGCTATGAAAAGTATTTGCAAGTTAACACACTGAAGCAAAACCGTTGCCTGCGATCTGCGGCACAGATCACAAGTTTGCTCTAATTTACCGAAAAATGTTTTCCATTTCTCACAGCTCTTTTTTAAACAGAGAAACTTTATACTCAAGTTTAATAGTCTCTTCACTTTGTATCTTTTTGCCTTCCAGCACTGAAAAGTTCTGCGTCCTTTCATGAGCAGAGACGAAGTTTAGAACGAGCTAGGGTAAGTCCTACAACAAAGATTTATTTATTTTTCACTCTCACTTTATTCCTCATACTCTCCTCCTGTATCTCAGACTGAGGACTACCTGAAGAGAAAGATCCGCAGTCGTCCAGAGAGGTCAGAGCTGGTCAGGATGCACATTCTTGAAGGTGAGTATTTTAATAACACCCCCTGCAGTTCCAACACAGACACACACCTCACAGAGAGAGCAGAGGTTAAGACATATACAGTGGCTTTCAAAAAGTTTAAAACAATATGATAGGGTCATATACAGCATGTTTAACTGTATGTATTTCCTGTATATAGAGACGTCAGCGGAGCCATCTCTTCAGGCCAAGCAGCTTCTGCTGAAGCGAGCTCGTCTAGCTGACGACCTGAACGATAAAATCTCCCAGCGGCCTGGTCCGATGGAGCTCATTCACAAAAACATCCTTCCAGTTCACAGCAGCCTCAAACAAGTCATCATAGGTACTAAATTAAAGCCAGAAACACAAAAATGATCACACGGCAGAGTAAAAGCTTTGTTTAGTTATAGACCAACATACAAGCCGAAAACAGTTAGCCATTTAACATGAGTGGTAGTTTCCCCTGGTATTTGTTCTGTTTAATTCATTTGAATTAATCTTATTATCTTAGTTAATCTTATTAACTTACTTTATACTATTATGTATTTCTTATTTTTTTATCATTATGTTGGATTTTTATAATATATCTAGGACTACAAATAACAGTTAGGTTGATAATCCGTCAGTTATTTAATAAATATTTAAAAGATTAAATATATAATAATAATTTGTATAATACATTTATTATTAACCGCTCATAACGTATATCATATTCATATATATATATATATATATAAAGAGTTCAGATGCAAAAGCCTCTAAGTGCCATCTGAAATTTTCTTCTAGAATGATCATTTTTATCAAGCTCGTATATTTAAGTTCAGTAATTTCACTTAAATGACAATTAATAGGTAATCTTCATTGCCATTTAAGTGAAATTACTGAACTTAAATATATGAGGTTGATAACGATCATTCTAGAAGAAAATTTCAGATGGCACTTAGAGGCTTTTGCATCTGAACTCTTCATATATATATATATATATATATATATGCTATACGTTATACGTAATGAGCGATTACTGCTTTCAAAATGCATTTTTTGCCAGTTTAAATAACTAGAAATAATATTAATTATAAATAAGTAAAAAAAAAATATAATAATAATAATAATAATATTAAAGAAAAACAAAGAACAAACCTACTGTAACTGGAAAGATTGGAAAGAAATTGATTGTTGATTATTTTTTGATTATCAGTTTTGTTGATTAGTTGTTGTAGTCATTAGTAATTATATGTCCATTATATCAGCAAAAATATAGGCATTAAAAATAAATCAGCCCAGGACCAGTTTTAAGATAGCAGTTACAGCATATTGAACTTTCATACTCTCTTTCATACTCAGCATACATCTAAATCTTTATCTGTCTCTTTATTCACAGTTTTTTGTGAGTGACGAAGCGAAGCAAAGCTCTATTTTAACGAGTTGGTCAATTTTCCCTTCAACACTTACATTCGCATTTATATTCCTCTCACTCAACATTTCTTCTGGATCATTCCCTTTTTTCCTCAATCTGCAGCAAATCCATTCACAGGCACTTCACTTCTCATTCCAGCGCCGCTGTTAGGTGGTATATGCGCATTCATCTTCATATTTATATCCTGCCACGTTCCTGCAGCGGTGCAGAGGGCGATAATTTGATGCTGAGTTATGGCAATGAGATCGGTGTGCGTCAAACACCAAGTTAAATTAATTAGAGGGGAATTTACATTCACGTTCAAACAGTATATGCCACTCTGTGGTGGCAGGAGTCGATTAACCGTGAAGTTTATGCAGCGTCACACAATGCAGCACAGAGAGGGAATGCTAAAAAGATGTTTGCACAGAATGACTTAAACTGTTTTAATCCCTAAATAACCTTATTAGAGAGTTAATTAATATCGGCATAATGCCACACTCTCAGAGCACGAGCTCAAATTAAATAGAAATATAATGCAGTGGCGTTTAAAGGTTTTATTATTCACTATAGGACAATATTAGTGCAGTGTAAGTGAAACAGGGAAATGGTGCTGTTCAGAGGTTTACTTTGTGCTTTTTCTTATTTAAGATCACTGAGTATTTCTAAAACAATTTATTCATTTATTTATTTAATGGCAATATGAAAAATCCCATGTTTTAGCTATAGGCATGAATCGTATTTCTTTACTTATTTCATTACACCTGGCAGAAAATAAAGTGAAATGCAATTGTGAAAATAAACACTCTTTAAAATGCAAAAATAAAAAATACATTGAAAATAAACAAAATAAAAGAGTAAAAACATGTTTTTTGTGCCTGTCATCAACCTCCTGGATCATCCTAGCAGCCACCACTGATGTTGACTTTAGAAAATGTACAAATCTTGCATGTTTACTCTAACCATTCGTCTTTCGCTCTCTCGCCTTCAGAGACGGAGTTTCCAAAAGTAGAAGCAGAGAACTCTTCGTTTGATGAGGAAAGCAGTGACGCTTTCTCACCAGAACAGATACTCTGTCAGGACTCTCCCCTTGTCCACTTACCTTCTCCGCCTGAGATACCAGCCAATGAAACAACACCAAAACAGGTGCCATATCATCATTTTCTCATATAAAATTATACTATTATAGTAATAGAAGTATACTTTGGGCTATTGCAGCGTTGACGTGAAGCATTTTAGCTAATTTAAGACTGTTCTTATGAGGATACTTGCCCAAAACAGACATTTTGACAATTTTGTCTGTTTTTTTTTTTGTATGTTCAAGCACAATAAGGTGCAAAATGAGAACTCAAACCAGTGCTGGCACACTGTTTGAGAACTGCTTCACAGACAGCGCACCAGTACCGAATTTACGCGCTTGAATGGTTTAAAAGTACTTGAATGAATGATGATCATAGTATAGGCCTACACGTGAATCATCCTTGGCCAGCCGCTCTCTCTCACTTCACGAAGCTGGCAATCCAGAAAGCGGGATCATGCACTGTAACGCTAGCCAAAGCATGTCAGGAAAAAAACGGATGCTGCATTAATTGTGTTAAATATTTTTAAAGCGTTATTAAGAAAGAAAATATTAATCAGAGAACTTTACATGTTATTTTTTACAGGCCTTGTATATATAATATAAAAATGAGATGTTGCATTGGCAAATAGCTGAAATAAAAAGTTGATTAAGTTTAAGCAGAGGTACTAAAATACTTAAAGTGAAATAAAATTAAAGCTAAATAGAAATATCTTCAAATAACAAATGACAAAAGCACATAACAAAATTATAAAACAAACTAAAATTGAAATTAAATCTGAAAATATAAAAATAAAGGTTAATTCAAAGTATTAATATATGTAAGGAATAATTGTCAACTCAAAGCGATAATTCAATAATTCAATGGCCCCGGAGTCAATTAATTCCGCTTATACTACTTTTACCACACCTCAAGACATTGTTCAGATGATGTATTTCAAGACATTTGTCAGGTTTTTGTCCTTAAAACACTCTTGTGTGTAGGACTAATTTCTTACACATCTCATCCCACGCCTCCATTGCTAACTGACGTCATTTTAGAGCTATGGAGGCTTGAGCCACTGATATCAGACTAATGCAGTTATTAGAGAGAGAGAGAGAGAGAGATTAAGCGTATGTGAATTACCTGAGTTTGCGTCTCTCAACAGTGTTCGTCTCTATTGTAAGTTTATCTGGTCCAAGAACAACGCCGTTATTACCTCCCTAGAGAGAAATGTCATGTAGCTTTTAAAATGTCAGAGCAGCGCCGACAACACGTTTCTGTGTGAGTGTGTGTCTGTACTGTATGTGTGTGTGTTTGAGTGAGAGAGAGCGGGAGAAAGAGAGTATGCGCTTTCCGTACACAGTAAAACGTAATTTTGTGGCAAAAAACATGTAAATAATTTGTCGTTTTTATCCTATAGTTTACTTTATCTATTTGCTTGGTCAGTGTCGTTGTTATTTTGCTGTTGTCGGCTGTAAAAAATAACTGAAATAATTTGGCGAAGTGATACGGAACTGTAATACTAAAATAACAATGCAAACAGTATGTGATAAAGGGATTAGTGGTATGTAAAAGTATGGCAAACGTATATACATTCCCATCACCAATAGCATGTATACTTCTAGCACATAGTATTGAGTGTCTCAAACACATAGAGGTAGTCTCAATTTGTTTTCCATTAAACCTGTGCAAATCTTCCCAGTTTCAGTAAATCCCCTCTGGCTTATAAATAATAATCTATCATCATCAGAATATCACACACACACTTGGAAGTCTTCGTGTAGCTCCTCATGCTCAGTCAGCTCTCTAGAGCTCTGAATTATTTGCAACGCTCACCATCTTCCTTCAGCTCATTAAACATCCACTCAGACACTTTCGCACACACTTATTCTAACAAGCATGCATGCAATCTGCACGCAATAATGTTTTGGTCCTGTGGTCACATTTACACACACATGCCCGCACTCTCTGAATAAAGTCACGCAGTCGTGATGGAGTTGCTTAAGTTCATGTGCTCCTCCTGTCCTGTCCTCTCTTAGGTCCCGCCCCCTCCTCCTCCACCTCCGCTGCCAAACGCAGCTGGCCCCGCCCCTCAGCAGAAACTAGCCAATGGAACAACAGGCCACAAGCAAGCTCCTGCACTACAAAAGGTGACGGTTCATCATTTAACCCAGGACAGCTGTAATTACAATTTAAAGTCTTGCACACGTGTCCTATCATGCACAGTGCAATAATGCCACAAGATAAATCCTTTTCCATGCTAGTATTAGTTTTTGCCCAATATTTTTGACATATTGAGAATATTTTGGACACTATTATGTAGCAATTAACTACATTAATGTATGTATGTATCCAAAACTTATCCAGTTATTATGAAAGACTGGAAACATTCATCAAAATGTCATTGGTCAAAAGGTGACATTCCCCTACTAGTTTAAAGATTATTATCCCTTGGGGGTTTGTCTGAATAACTAACATGTTAATGCTTAATCATAATCTCTTTCTGTCTTCTTTAGGGTGGTAAAGTGAGTAGTGAGCGCCCTTCTCAGCGCTCTAAGAAGGTGAGAGACAATAAACCCAAAGTAAGGAAGCTGAAATATCACCAGTATGTTCCTCCGGACCAGAAACCTGAGCGTGAGCCTCCGCCTCTGCTCGACTCCTCCTACGCCAAACTCCTCTATCAACAGCAGCTCTTCCTTCAGCTACAGATCATAAACCAACAGCAGCAAAACTACAACTACCACACCATCTTACCTGCTCCGCCCAAGTAAGATACGCCACATACACATATTTCTATGTTGATTTTATATTGAACTATGCATGTTTTACAAAAAATAGATATAGATATAGATGTATATATCTTACAAACTTTAAGATTTAGTTAAAATTAGTTAACTACATTAGTTAGCATGAACTAATAATGAACTGCATTTATTAATCTTTGTTAATGTTAATTTCAACATTTACTAATATTTTATTAAAATCTTGTTAATGCACTGTGAACTAACATGAACAAACAATGAACAGCTTTATTTTTATTAACTAACATTAACAAAGATTAACAAATACAGTAACAAATGTATCGCTCATAGTTAGTTCATGTTAGTTATTACATGAACTAATGTTAACTAATGTAATGAACCTTATTGTAAAGTGTTACCTTTTTTTTTTTTCAAATGTTTTTTGAAAAAACTCTTGTGCTCACAGAGGCTGCCTTTTATTTGATTTAAAAAAGTAAAAACAGTAATATTGTGGAATATTATTATAATTTAAAAATTTAATTTCATAATATCTAATGTATTGTTTTATTCCTTTTGATGATAAAGCATTTTCAGCAGTCGTTACTCATGTCTTCTGTCACATGATCTTTCAGAAATCACACTAATATTATATTTTTTCCTCAAGCTTCTTTGATGAATAGAAAGCACTGCATTTATTTGAAAATAGAAAATAGACAATTTTTCACTTTTGATAAATGTAATGCTTCGTTGCTGTATAAAAGTATGAAATTTACTGACCCAAACTTTTGAACAGTAGTGTATATATTACTGTTATTATATTGTTTTTTACACTTTATTTAGGCCTCCTGCTGATCAGCAGCTTGCCTCAGCCAATGGCCCGTCAGCATCCAGGAATGACACGCAACCTCAATCAACATCCACTAATCTGACAGGTCAAAATCAGCAGAACACTGCAAATGGAGGCGGGATTAAAATAGGGCCTCTGCCTCCTAACCTGGATGAGCTAAAGGTTGAATCACATGCTACACTTATTATTCTCATTTACACTACTCATTACTGACTGGCTATTCAAATTGCATTAAATCAAATGAACTCCTGTCACATCCTGTCGTTCTCTTCATTTCCTGCAGGTGGCAGAGCTGAAGCAGGAGTTAAAACTGCGGGGCTTAACTGTCTCGGGCACCAAAAATGACCTTATTGAACGGCTGAAGAATTTTCAGGAGCAGCACGGTGGCACCAGTGCACCAACATCTTCTAAAACCAACACGCACTCAACAGCTGCCCCTGTAGTGGGAGGAGACTCTTCCCTCTACCAGTTAAGAGACAGGGGCATGGTGGTTGCTTCCTTCCCATTCGTTGCCACTGCTGAAAGGGGCGGAGCTCAGGTGACAGCACCACAGATAATGCAGTTTGGCAGCACTAGCTCCTCCCCTCCGGTTTCCCCCGCCCACTCAGAGCGCTCATCGACTGGACTGAGCCCAGATGAAACGAGCTGCAATGGGGATGCTTTTGGGGAAATGGTAAATGTTTTCTTCTATGCTTTCTTACCACTAGCATTCAGACAAATGAAAATGGCTATCTTCTGGATTAGCGATAGTGAAACGTGTACAAAGTGGCATTTACAGAAAACCTTACACTGTGTCTGCAATGGAAGGGACAAATGAAGCATTGCACCACAACAGCTAGAGGCTGTCTAGTGTCAAAACTGCATGACACTTCCGAATGTTCACTCACCACAAACCAATCAGATGTGAGCTTGAGGCTAGATTTCAGCAACAGTAAAATGAAAATAAAATCCTACTTTATTTGTAATGAAAATATGTTGGTTATATAATTGATGGTAATATTTTTGTTAATAATAATTTAGATTATTTCAGAATAATAATTCTGCTAGACTTCAGCAATGATAAAATGAAAATAAAGTCCCACTTTTAATTAAAAATTAAAATATAAAATTAAAATATATTGGGTATGTACAGTAATTGATAATATTATAATCAATTTTAAAGTAATTTAATAAAGTAATTTAAATAATTTATGTTATTTAATAAAATAATTATTAGGCTAGATGTTAGCAACAGTAAACATGAAAGTAAAATCTCACATTATATTTTCAATAATAACAATTAAAAATAATTATTTCAAAATAATAATTTGGCTAGACCTCAGCAACAGTCAAATGAAAGTAAAAGCCTACTTTATTTTTAATTAAATATATCTGATATAATAATTTATATCATAATAATTAACTGTATTAATAATAATTTAAATCATTTGTTTCAAATTAATAATAATAAAATAATATAATTTAGTAATTATTTATATCTGTGCATCATACGATTATAAAATTCATTGCTATGAATTGTATTTGTTTATAGTTCTATTTATTCATTCATTTATTTGGTTAAAAATAAAAGTCCATCTACATTAGAATGACAGAAACATCACACTGGCTTGTAATGATTAGAAAATATTTAAAGTGCCCCTATTGTGCTTTTTTGAATGTTTGCTTTCATGCAGTGTGTAATATAGCTGTTTGTAAAGTTTAAATGTCAGGAAAAAAATTAAAGATCAAAGTGCACAACAAATAAAGTTATTGTCTTTAAAAGGATGAGGTCTGACCAATCAGAGCAGAGCAGACCAATCACAACAGACTGGGCAACAGATCTAACCAATCAGAGCAGAGTTGGATCGCGGAAAGGAGGGGTTTAGAGAGACTGAATCTTCAGACAAACCTCTTTGAGAAATTAGGTGTACAATGTATATTATGAGAACATTTATGATAAATAAAATGTATAGCAATCAATTATTTATTTCTTACACGCATAATAACATTATAATTTTTAATAGTTTTTTTTTTTTAGTAGCTCTGCTGCGAGTCAGAAATCACACAGTGTGTTCATCAACTAATTGCACATTGCAGTATGTCAGCTGCTTCCAGCGTAGACTTTTCAGTTGATTATACTTTTGTCTCAGAAGACACTGTATTCCTCAAGTATGGAATTATTACATGTATACAATTATATACTGTAAGTGTGTGAGTATTGTTGTAATTTGCAATATTATGAATAAGAGCTCATAATATTTATGTATGTCCCGTTTAGGTGACCTCTCCTCTTACCCAGCTGTCCTTGCAGCCTTCTTCCCCTCTCCCCACAGCGATCTGCATTAAAGAGGAGCCCGGCAGCCGGACGTCTCCGTCCTCCTGCTGCCTGCTGTCCCAGTCTGCTGCGCCCCCTGTAGACAAGGACCAGATGCTGCAGGAGAAAGACCGGCGCATTCAGGAACTCACACGCATGCTTCGGCAGAAGCAGCAGCTGGTCGAATCGTTGCGCTCGCAGCTGGAAGGCAAACAGGTGGGCGTGTCGGTCGAAGTCAAAACGGAACTTCCGTGTGTCACTATGGAGGCGGTCAGGGCGACCATAAAGGAAGAAGTTATAGAGGTGTTGGAAGAGAGTGAGATGGTAATAGAGCCACAGGTGTTCCCGCAGGCGGAGCAGCAAAGGACGCAGGAGCAGGACCGGCAGCAGCAGCAGCTCATAATGCAACAGAATCAGCGTAACCTGCAGCAACAGGCACATCAGAGGAAGAGGAAAACACAAAAACAACAGCACAACCAACAAAAACAAGTCAGTACAGTGTTTCTACAGCATTTTCCGACTCACCCTAGCACTAGATTGCGGCCCCCTGGGGTTACGTTTGTGGCACAGCAGTAGTCGGATGCTTAACTTTTAATTGTAATGCAAAATCGTGGAGCATCTCACGTTTTTAACTATCCTTCTGTCTTTTCTATTTTTCCAGCAGTTGCCTCAAGCACTTACCAACCAGCAGTCAAGTCCTGTTTCTTCATTCCCAGTGGACGGACTTAACCCAAACTCCACCCCCGCGATAGTGACCGACAGTAATGGCAACCAGTTCCTGCTAACACTGTCAAATCAAAACACAGACGCACCAGCCAGAGGCCGCCGCCCCCAGGGCAAAGTAACCAATCAGATCAAACTACAGGTAATACTCATGGAGTTGAGCCTCAATGCTTAAAGTTGTCAAAGTCTATACATTTATTATGTAATCATTGAGGTTTATGTCATTTTCAGAGACTACAGTCTACATCCACAACATTTCCCAACCAATCAGTGACTGAATTGCCTAACAATAACACTCAATCTGAACAGCCCATACAAACTGTCATTTTGAAACAGCCAATCAAAAAGGTTTGTTCAAAACCACTTTTTTATTCATTGTACTATTTGGAATGAAGTACTACTGAATACTGCACACTATACACATTGTGTTTAAAAAAATTAAAAAAAGATTTTGAATACAGAATACTTACATGATCACATGATTTTGCGTAAAAATGTTAACTTTTGTCAGTCTGATCAATGAAATGAAAAAAATATAAGTCACAGACGATATTACTTCTAGTTCAATCACCACATGCCAGGTCAAGTCACAATGCGCATTGCATTGTGGGATACAGAATACTGTGCATTGTGCTCTGATTATATATGTTTTCACAAATGTTAATAGGGGTATTATTCATACTACACACAGTATACTTGTTACATACTCCTAAAATCGTACTGTATGAGTAGTGTGCTAGTATGCTATTCTGAATATAGCCTTCCTTCTTTAAGCTGTCAGTGTAATTGAGAGTCTATGAAAGCTAATAGGGAAGGACTTTTGCAGAAAATGACCATCTTTCCTTCATATAAATTAATGATATGTATAAAGCAGCATCACTTATTCCTGACAAGTCGTTGAACACAATTATGAGGCTTTTAAACTCGCTTATTAAAATGTTAATGACTAATCACTGTCACTGGTGTTCAAATGAGGGCTGCATGCACGGGCTATTAGCCCATTAACACTGGGACTAATTGAGATGCATGTTTTTACTTTGACAGGCACTAAAGCCAGACTTAAACGTGACGACCAATTACAAAACATCAAGCTTTACATCCATCTCAGCACCATACAAGTTCTTCTCCCCAGTGGAGTCCATGAACGACACGGAGCCCGTCCCCTCATCTCCCAACAACAACAACAATGTAAGTGTTTTGTTTGTGTACGTACTAAAGATCTGTTCCAAAACCTTGTTTGATGCCCATCTATAGATGCCTTTTACATTATGATGCCTTCTAATATACATGTTATTTTAACCAAATTCGAATGTAGCATCGTATCAGCTATCCTGGAGTTCAATCCAAAAAGAAAAAGAATAGTTTTTGAGTTTGCTCTTTACAAGAAGCATTGCCTCATATAAAGCATGCCTCGAGTAAAAGAGATCTCAGAACACCTAAGATTAAGAATGGTTGACTGTGTAAAGGTGGAAAGAGTTTCAAAAACGGGTTTTTGGAGCAGAGCTTATGTTTGTGTCTGTACTCTATGTAAAGACTGTCTTGGGGCCAGCAAGACTCTTTTCTACAAGTAAATAACAAAATCTGTGTCGTACGAGGCAGGAATTCTAATAGGAACTTCAGTCGATTTTCAGTTGTGTCTAGACTGCTATAAGGCACAGATTCTGTTAGTGGAGTACAGATTTAAAGGTCTGTGACATAAATAGAGCTCACCTTGTTTGTGGCAACATCTTTAGACCTTTATTGCAACATGTATGTTAACTATTTTGGTAGTTTGGCATGGCATCATGTACCTCACCAACTCTACTTAATCTTACTCTAAACGCTCTTTTAACCACATTAACAATCATTTTGTATTACCAAACTCTTTTGTACCTCTATCTCTTCTCACCACACTGTAATTTCATCACCCTCATGTCGTTCCGAACATGTATGCTTTAATTTTGTTTATGTAGAGCACAAAAGGACAACTTTAATGCAAATTCTTTTTCATTTTTCAATGGAGAACATATCTGTCAATCTACAAAAACAACAAATAAGCACCACAAATGTGGTTCAAACGACTATTATCGACTATTACAAGTAAAGCTATCGTATATTCCAAGAAGACAATAAGTAAAATGGTCTACTCTTATGGTGCAAATGTCATGTTTTGGTGTTTTTGTCCTCTAAACTTGTTTATGGTGAAAAATGTATGTTAGTGTTCCATGGAAAAATTACCTGGAATAACATGTGGGTGAGTTAATAATGACAGAACGAATCCTGTAATATGCATCCATGTCTGTCTGTCAGGAGATGATGTGTTTGGACCAGCATGCTTTGCTCTCTCCCTCCAACTTGTGTTCACCCATAGCTCTTTGCCATCAGGTACTGTCTTGTACTCCATCTCTCTTCCATCTTCTGTCAAATTTCTGTTGTTCCTCTGTGAGTTTGTTTTCTTTTAATATACATTTTTCTGACCGTTAATTTGTAAATCCATGATTTGTCATCACTTGGTGCTGATTTGGAACAGTTTTCCCATTTAATTTGTTTACTGAATGATTTAATGGATTTCGGGGAGCAAATCCCATTTCTGATTACTGAACGAAATCCCGATGGCTCTCCATGTTGGCATATTTAATGATGTTGGTGTTCTTGCAGGAGAATGGTTGCCATCAGCAGGTTGACGATCTGTTTGACATCCTAATTCAGCGTGGAGGTGATTTTTGATGATTTCTTTTAATATTTACTGTCATCCAAAGAAATTTAGATGAGAAACACTCATGCTTTGTTTCCTGCATCCTACAGAAATCTCTGAGAATTTCAAAGCCGCCCCTGATCCTGTTCTCGAAAGGCTTCGGCCAAACACGCCCCTTTTCTCGAGCTCCTTCCCTCTCTGTCTTTCCCCTCCCTCTGATCTGCCCGTCAAAACTTTGATTTTAGAATCTCAACCTCCTTCAATTAAGGCTCACGGCATTTGTGGCACAGGAGGTGGGCGTCTTGAAGATTTCCTGGAAAGCACTACTGGCAAACCTTTGCTGGGATTGGAGCCAGGAGGACCGACAACGCTAATCGTCGACCTCCACAACCAAATGCTCAGCACACCGAGTATCCTAGACCACCCACGTTCCCCAATGGATACGTGTGACATGAGCTTTTCCAATCACTCGGCCTCAGATTTGGTAGACTCCGCCCCCGATCCTATGGATTGGATGGAGCTCGGAATGGGCGGGGCTGAAGGGGAGGAGCCAGGGATGGTACATATGAATGGACACGACTCCTCCAGCTTATTTTCTGCAGACTTTTTGGACACTTCTGATCTGAATTGGTCCAGCTTGTAGTGGATTGGCTTACTTCGCACAGTACAGCAGCTTTTATTTTCGTTTCCACCAGTGACTTTTCCGGTTTGGATTCAACAAGTTTGGATTCTCGTAATACTAATTTAACTTGGATCATGTTACATTTTGAAGGACTTTATCCCTCACCTCCCCTTGTACAAATGCTCACACCCCTCATAACACACGTATGTCACAGAGCAGTCAATCTGATATATTGTTTTTTTGAGCATTTTCTTATCTGAAACACATTTCTAAAACTTTCCAAATTTGGAAACAAGAATAATAATATGTTTTTATGCTTTTATCAATTAAAATATGTGAATTGCTCTTATAATAATATGACACTTAAAATAAGATGCTTTCTTAATTATGCATTTGCTCAAATGTTTTGGTGACATACGTGTGCTTATGGAAGTAGGCATACAGACAAGCAATATATACAGTTTTTGCCTCAATATTGTAGTGCACATTTTGAATTTAAAGTGACAGTTCACCCAAAAATTCAGAAATGAAAATTCCATTTACTCACCCTCAAGATGTTCCAGACCTGTATGTGTTTCTTCTGTTGAACACAAGAGAAGATATCTTGAAGAGTGTTGGTAACCAGACAGTTGACGGTAGCCAAAAAAAAAAAAAAAATGCAATGGAAGTCAATGGCTAATGTCAACTGTTTGATTAACAACATTCTTCAAAATATCTTTGGGACAGATTTGGGACAACTTCAGGGTGAGTAAATGACGACAACATTTTAATTTTTGGGTGAACTATTTGCTTTACCAAATATAACTGGTCGCCTTATGCATACTGGTCATTGAAAACTCAATAGCTACAGAATATGCACCTGGATATTACCATTTATAGTATTAAATTAATGTTGCTAAAAAAAAAATTATAGCATTTGCTATAACCCTATAAGCCAACAGATTTCGTAACATTTTGATAGCATTTACATTTGTATATTAGCATAAGCATTTTAGTAACATTGCTATAACTACTTCTTCTAATAATAATTGTTATTATTATTATTATTACTATTATTATTATTGCACCGCAAAAAGTTCTACCTACGCCTTATTTTTAAACATAATCAAGTTGGTGTTACAAGTCATTTCAACTCATTTAAATTGTCAAACTGACTTAAAAATCGAGTTGAATCTTTAATTCATTTTGATGAGTTAAAGTAATGGGGAAAAAAACATATGTTGCCATGACTTAGTATAATTTTTTTAACGGTGGTATTATTATTAACTAACTATTATTAATATTATGTATTAGTATTATATATTATTATTATTATTATTATTATTCAATAGGACCAGAGACTCAACATGCGTGTATCTCTGTAGCTACTATTCACAACATTATCTGTTAAACATTTTGTACAGGTGCCAAAAATATTATTTTATGGCTATATAGATAGCCAGTAAGCTATTCAAAATTTGATATTTGAAATTTGAATTATAATACAAAGGGACTATTCTACTTTAGTTATATTTTTCAATATGGTAAGACAAGCCATTCATACTTTGTTTTTTCTAGCCTGTTAGCATTTGCTAGCATTGCTACCCGATGAGAGCTGCCAGACGAAGTTTTTATTTCTTAAGTTATTAGTACAAAATAATTCCCAGAGTGCTTAACATATTGAGTTCTGAAGTTGAGAGTACAATTCCTAAAAAATATTAGCCTTATTATTCCTTTTCCTTGCCAGGTTTACATTATCAATATAATCACCTAAATACAGTTCAAAACAAATTTATCATCACATTTTAGCAAACTTAAAAGAGGTCTTACTGCTTCATACGTTTTAGACCCAGTAAATAATTCTGTGCATGTTATATACAAGACTCGGTGTGTGCTGGGAAATTACTTTATTACATGAAGCTGCATTTTAATTTAATGTTAACATTCTTAAAAATCTATCATGCCTGTACCTTTCAAAAACATTACGTCCAACCTATAGCTCTGAATGAGAATTTTTAAATGTTTTACTGTAAATATTCTGCCTTGTATATGAACTGTATATGCCTATCACAGTACACAGCGTACTGTACTGCACTGTATTTTATCAATACTTCTGTCTATAGGCTGTCTATAGGCTGAAGTTTTGATAAAGGAATATGAGCCTAAGAGATAATGAGATAATGAATGTTTCTAAGATGATTTGAATGTATATATTTTTGTGTATAGAGGTTTCTAATCGCATATAAACAAGGCATAACCACATTTTATCAATAAGCAACATTCAAATTTCAAGGACCCTCAAACACACTTATATTATTACTGTTATTCTCTTTATGCGTTGCTTGAATGTGCAATTTTCCAGCGTTTCTGCATATTGTACATGAGCTCAGGAATGAATTGTGGTGTGTGCGTGTGTGTGACGTCGTTTGTGGGAACAGCATTACTATCCGCAGTATTCACGCTCTCCATCTGTTTGAAATTGCACTTACAGAGTTTTGGCTGGTGCTTCCTGTGGTTGAGCCCAAATTGAACTTCATGTCCACATGGTCCTCAGTCCACCGTACCCTGCTGTATGCTGGAGAATCAAACTCCTCAATGCTTCACTGGCTGAATGTGTTCATTTTGTGGGGCTTTGGAGCCTCTCAGGGCTTAAGATCTTTAAGATTTTTTTTGTTTGTTTTTGGAAAATTAATGTTACAAATAAAAATAAATGTATTTTGTGCTTTCCAGGGTGGAAAGGGCAGTCTTGGTAAAAAATTAAATCTTGTTATTATTGTGGTTGGGGTAAAAAGTATGCAGTAGGGTTGGGTCAGAATGGTCAATTTGCACGTGACATCCATATATTCCTTACAAACGTGTTTGGTGAACGCTACCGTAAACCGGGCTTCCTTAAAGAGACAGTTCACCCAAATATGAGCAAGTAAGCGGACAATGATTACATCTAATCACAAAGCTGTTGTACAGAAGACTTGAAATATACTGCATGAGTTGCATAGACAAAGTATTTTTGGAGCTTGACAGCCCTGATCCCCCCTTGACTTTCAATACTATTGGCTTAACCTTAACATTTCTCCTTTAGGGTCACATATGGAAGACATAAAGTCATCAGATTTGGAATGACATGTTGGTGAGTAAATGATGACAGAAGTTATTCTTTTTGGTGAACTATTCCTTTAAGATTGTCTTGGTTTGCTGGTTGTTCAGACAACCCATCAACTAGGTTAAAGTTTGTACATCCGTATTTTGTATATTTTTTATAGGCCTACATATTATTCCCTAAAGACCCCTACGTTCATCAGAATTTGTTCATCAAACAACTTTTGAACTTTTGCCACTTAACATAATGCAACACAGAATAGATTTTTTATTTTATTCTTGCTGTGGAGGTTTGCTGCACTCATGGTGCCTTGCTGAAATTCTGAGTGAAATTCTGAATTCATTCATTATTTCGCTTGTGTGTTGTTGTTGTTTTTTTTTAAGTGTTAAACCAGACTCTCAAGCAGAACATTTGCTCTATTTCATCCATGTTCAGTGAACCTTGTGTTTACAGGCAGCTTGTTGGATTAGATGGTGTGGGCATGATTATAAATTCATAACCGTCCTCTGGTGAGATCAGTGTAAGAGCACCTCCCCTGCCTGTAAATTACTAATTCACCCTGGCGTCGAATGCACCTCTGATGAACCCATTAGAGAGTATCTTGACCTTAGGATGAGCGAGACTGCACGTCTGTTGCATAATGTTCAACTGCATCCTGCCAGGATTCTCAAATTGTAACAGAACAGTCTGTTCCCATGATCCACGCCCTCCTCGATGACATCATCGCCCCTGTCCGTGTGTTCTCCTCCTGGCTGAGTGTTTCAGTGTCCATTCATCACACTGTTTAATCAATTTACCGAGATGCAGAAATCTATCAGTCGTAATGGACTGCTGACCCAACCCCTTTCCCAGACAGCCCCTAGCTCTCTTAACGACCCGAATTAATTAAATAATGGCTCGTGCGGACAGAAGGGCTTGTCATTGTATAGCTCAATATACAGAGCATCATATTTAATTTAGTCAACACAATAAGGGAGTTGAGCTGAGGAGGTCAAAACCTGATGGACGATCGAAACTACGGGTGTCTTGCATCTCATCGTTATCGGTAGTGCAGGTTTCAGTGGTGCTTTTAGACTTTTAGACCTAAGGTCATTTATTAAGGGTGTTTGAAGACCAAAGAATGCTTTTGACGTTTATGAATGTTTAAGGTGTGTTTTGAGTTTGAAATGAACTGGGAATTCAGCAAATCAGGACCAATTTGTCTGAAACTCTAGTTAGTGAATGGATGTCTATGTGTGTTGCATCAAAAGTTTTGGTTGCGTGACTGATTTTCACTAGAAGTATTTCAGTAAGACAGTGATAACGTGAGTTAGCCAGTTAGTAGGAGACCTAACGTTACACAATATAAAACTCAAAACTAAGTATTTTGAACACCATCTTTCAAGAGCAAGCGGTTTGCGAATCCTGCATTGAACTACGAGATTTGAGAAGCAGTCTTCAGTGAAATAAAGGGAACACAGCAAAAGTTTAGGATTATACTGCTGTGATATCATGGTAAAGATGAATTTTAACCACTGATTCTTCACATGCTCTTCACATTTAGATTTCTCTAAATAAGCTCTAACTTTAATATGAACCAAGGGAAAAAAGGCTTCTAAGGGGGTGTTTGGCTCGAGGTCATGGTGCAATGGACCCTAGGTTGATTTTACTCCGAACCATCCCTTTAAGTACTACGTAATATTAATTAAATACATATAGCCTACTTGTTATATGGTTTAGGCTTTGGTTTGGTTTAGTTGCATGTAATAATTATGCATAATTTATAGCCTACTTATTACTATAGTGACTACACAACAATGACACTGTAAAATTAAGTGTTACCCATTACTTTATGGTGAGATTTATGAACATACCAGGAAAAATCTGCCTAAATTTGCCATGAACCAACCCCCCCCCCATATTTTTATTTAAAAAATAACAATATTTATTCTTCTTAAACTCTGCCCCTTCCTTACAATCAATTACGAGCTCTCATTCAGATCTGCCTCCATCCGTTCATCAACTGATGCATAGAACCAAGTCCCTTGTGTTTCACTCAGATGCACGTCAAAATACATAAGAAATGATCTGTTGCGACTTCCGTTTCATCAAAACTTTGAACAAATGGTGCAACCAAATTAAAAGCAGAGTTAGTTAAAAACAAATTAGTCACTAAGCTCTTAGTGTGAACTTTACGTCCCAATTTAGGAAAGACTTTATGGCTAGTGCAACCTTTCCAAGGTGTTACAAACCTCCTTGTGGTGTCCTGTGACAGTAACGCTGTGATTGACAGGTGGAAGTTCTAGAACACATGCAGATATAGTGCTTGGAACACGTGCTTGCCATGACCGTGTTCTGTAGAGTCCAACATTTATCTTCCGTGTGACTAGTGTCATGTGTCCACCCTCTTCTCGCTCTCACACAAGTGATTGATGGAGCTGGAGCTGACTCTGTGTTTTAATTGTGTGTGTAACAAAAAGGGTTGGGGGTTTGCAGGAGCAGTGTGTGTGTGTGTTTGTGTGTCTGACTAGGAGGAGTGTAATTGTGAAATGGCCTGCATTCTCCACAGACATAAATATACAGGAACAAAAGTGTGTGCTCGCTCTCTTTATAGTGTCTCTCCCTGTTGTTTCCTTTTCTATTGATTTAAAAAAAAAAAAACGTTTTGCTCTAGAAAGCTTTTATTTCTTTTGCACACAGTTTTCATCCTTTTCTTTCGGCAATCCTTCCCGATTATTTCATCATCTCTCTGTCTCTCTCAGTGTGTTTGAGTCCTGTTTTGCTGCAGTGTGAGAGAGGCATAACCCATTTTAGACATTTATCTATCACATAAACACACTTACCTGTATCATACTTTTACACTACTGTTTCAAAGTTTTGGGTTGGTATGAATTTTTTTTTACTGTTTTTGAAAATGTTATTCGGGACATTGAGGACAATGTGTGTGTGTGTGTGTGTGTGTGCGTGTGTGTGCGTGTGTGTGTATGTAATTTATTCCTGTGATGGCAAAGTTGAATTTTTCAGTGTGACGTAATCCTTATGAAATCATTCTAATATGCTGATTTGCTGCTCAAAAAACATTTATCATTATTATTATCGATTTTGAAAACCGTTGTGTGGATTAATATTTTTAAGAAAACTCTGATCATTTTTTAGGCTTCTTTGATTAATAGAAAGTTCAAAAGACCAGTGTTATTTTACAGAAATCATACATTTTTTATCACTTTTGATCAATTAAATCCATCCTTGCTATCTAAAAGTAGCCTATTAATTCATTCCACAAAATAAAAAAGCAACAGTAATAGTTATTCTACTCTAAAAAGCATACAAATAGCCTATATTGCACACAGCAAGTAAATATTGGGTAAAATATTGTTTTTGTTTTTTTAGAATTAACTATGCATAATTCTTGGTACTAAATAAAATATATACCAGACTTCTGTTCTCCCAATTCGTCTGCCATCTTGGATGAGTTTTTTTGCAATGCATTCTGGGATTGTCTTCTCAGCAAAAGATACATGCGATGATGACTTGGCATTTGGCCAAAAGAAGAAGCTTAAGGAACAGCTTTCGTGTCTGTTTATTTCTGCTTTTGGTTTTGTTCTGCAGGTGTTGTTGCAGATATTGCATGTGTATTTCTCCATACAAGCCAAGAGTGAGCGACAGATGTTCAGAAGTACAGTACGTCAAACATCAAGCAAGGATGAGAGACGTCTGATGCCACTTATCTTTTAGGATCTGCAGGTAGAACACACTGAGGTTTGATGCCATGTCTTGATGTGCTGAAGCTGGTGTGAAATCATTAATGGCAGGGTAAATCATTCATTTAGGCTGTTAATCCCTCAGAGATAATGATGATTTTTTTTATTTTGATTTTCTCAGCACACACACTGCACATATATAATGACATTTAATTGGTTTTGAATTGCTTTACTTCAGGAAATGGGCTACTGAACAAGAGCATCCTCTTAGAGATGTCAGCTGGCCCAAACTTCTCAAATGTTGTATTTTAATGGCAGTGTTGCGGGTAATGCATTTCAAGTAGTCATAAATGTCACTGACTTGGCTCATGAATATTAGGCCTACCTCATGCTAACATAGAGAGCTGCAGGAATTATGTATTTTTGTAGGCCAAACTTCAGAAACGAGTTAGCATTTTAGCATGGATGTCAATGTTTTTTTTTTGTTTTTTTTTCTAACCCTTTGACACATACGATCACTAGTGATGGGACAGTTGATACCGGGGCTCCGAAGCAGTTTTCAAAGCACTATTGTAGCACACACTGTACCGATGCTTGTATCGAAGTTACAATACCACGTGACTGATGACGTTTGATGCTTCGGAAGGTCGGGACTTTTACACAGAAGGTCTTTTTTTACAGTCTATGTTCGGTAAACCTAGTTTGAAAAAAAATGGCGCTTCGCGACCTCATCTGATGCATAAAAAGGGAAATGATTATGGAGGATGCATTATTTAAATGATTTAACTACACTTCCCTATAACATAATTTATATTTTTTTACAACAGAACACGCAAAATATGTTTTTCAATTAGGGGAGACCGGGTATGGTTGTAACACAGGGAGAGTTGTAACACCACCATTTCCACCACTTGGGGATAAGATAGGAGTCATGTGATCATTTCAATATTTACCTACTGCCTCCCTGATACCGCATGGTGGTTGTCAAGTCTGGAAACCGACACATTCTGAATTTATAGAGAAAAAAATGATTTTGAGGTAAGAAAGTAAATTTTTGGACCAAGACTATTTTTTGTCTAGTATCTAAACTATTGCAGATAAAATAGTTTGACTTATATTAGATTAAAATGTAGTTTCTTAGGCAACATGTGATGCAGTTTTCCCCTGCTAATTTCAAACCAGTATGCTAATACAGCTAGCTAAACAGTGACTGACAGGGGTGGGGTGGGTTGTAACACTTCTTGAAAAAGTGTTACAACCATCCCCTATCATACAACTGATTGATTTTAATATTTTTACAGAATGCCTATTGCAGTCTCTGGGCCCACAAAGCCTGCACTCCAGGGTTACCGGCATTCATTTGTCAGCACTGTGACTCTGATTAAGAAGACACACACACACACACACACACACACACACACACACACACTCACTCACACACACACACTCTCTCTCTCACACACACTCTCACACACACACACTCTCTCACACACACACTCTCACACACACACACACACAGAGATATTGTTTTTTTGTTAGAAATTATAGTATGTTTATCAAGTATACTGTTAAATAAGTTAAATAAGAATATTTTAAACATACCTGTGAATTTAATGGGTTTTTGTTTAAATGCCTGAAATAAGGTCTGTGGTTAACACAAAGTCAAGATATTGTCATGTTTTATTTTGTGAATTGAAACTAACAAGTGTCTAAATGGACAGAGGTTAATCTGGGACATTAAACGTCATCCGCCGAACAGGTAAATCTCATCTAACTTACTCACTAGTCCAATTTCAGTCTTTCACAACATCGTTGTGTTTATAGTCGTGCTCTTGCAAACTATTCTAACTCGAACCTTCAGGGAAAATGTTTTTAAATAAAGACTGAAAGAGTCGGAAGCTTGATGGTGCTGAACTTGAAGTCATGTGACCGGGGTGTGGTTTGCTTATATTTTTTGCTTTTGACTTGGCAGTTGTATTTAGGCTTCAAACTTCCTAAAAGTTGTGTTCATTTGTGAAGATTATCATAATGATCAAAATGTGTAAGAATCATAAACTTTTGTTGGTGTCAGAGCTTATTTTCTGCAATATTCCAAATGCTATGGAAAAATCCTATTGGGTTTTTGTCGTGTTGAACCAGGGTGAATCTAAAATCTAGGCTGGCCCACAAAAATACATCATTACTGCTGCACCCTTTATTGTTAGTAGATCTTAATTAAATTGTTGAATTGGCAAATTCATGCATGCGCTTGAGTTATGTGGTTTTATAGACCACATATGGTTTTATATCTTGACAAATTGGTCACTTTTGTCTGTTTGAAATAATATCGGGTTTCTGAAACAACTGTAAATAGTTTATTTCAGGAGTGCACTTCCAACTGAAGATGTATTGAATGTGAAGCCAGCTGAATGTGAGCAAAAATTGCAGGAGGTCGTCGCCCCCTCTGGTTCCAGCACCTCTAATGGGAATGAATGAGTCAAGGGGTGCTTCTCAATATCCCTCTTCGTCTCCTCGCTCCTCCGTCCTCCATCCTATGACCGGAAACCGATCGAGCTCAGCCATCTTGAGGGACACCTCATTCTATAATTGCACCGCGAGGAGTCGAGGATCGAGGAGTGAGGAGGCTTCCAGAGGAGTCATGAGCGAGGATGCACAGGTGTATCCTATGCTGAAGAGTTTTATCCACTAAACGTGACGCATGTATAAATTCTCCTTCCCCTTCACATCGGTCACAATCATTTTAATTTATACTTTACCTTTGCAGTTTATATAAACCAATTAATCAACAGGGTATCTTGCTTCATTATTATTTATTATGAATTTCTTAAATAAACAAACTTCAACAACATAAGGGCAGATCCTTTTAGCGCAGCTGATGACGCTGTGAAGTGACGCTCGAGTGATCAAGTATTCCAATGTATAAAAAAAGCTTTCATTCGATTCCTCCGTCCTCATTTTCTTTCCTCGCAGCCTTCCCTCGCATCCTACAGGGGTGGAGCTGAGACACGAGGAAAGGAAACGAGGATGCACAAATAAGAATTGAGAAGCACCCCAGATGTCTTTGTTCCTTGAGTTTCTTTCCAATTAAACTGCTGTGATAGACGGCTTTGTGGTTTCCTCTTTCCAAATGATTTATTTCTCAGTCTGCTAAAAACAGTAGGCATGCCAGCGTATCTTCTGTGTATTGCATATTTAACTGCTGAGAGCTGGCTAAATTCACCAGTTCCTTATTTACACCATTTCTACAGCTCAGTTTATGAGGTATTTGCTGTCAAATGTTTGAAAGCTGCATGTTCTGCTTATGCCTGAGGCAACACTTTAAAATAAGGTTCTATTTGATAACATTATTTATAACAGAAGCTAAAAATACACTAATGTTCAAAAGTTTGGGGTCTTTTACTGTATGCTTTACAAGGCTGCATTTATTTGATCAAAAAGACAGTAAAAACAGTAGGCTAATATTGTGAAATAATGCATTTTTAACATTCCAGGTATCAGTATGTTATGTACAAACATGAATAAACAGTTATTAATAGTAGGCTATATTTACAAATTAAAGGTACACTATGTAACGTGTTTTTGCCTCACCCTGATACACTGTGTTAAGCCTATTATAATGCTGAATTCCAGACGAAGTTGAATGTTGGAATATCCCAAATTAAATAATCCCAATCAGACGTGACGTCACGTTCACATGTTGACCACATGATGTCGCCACGGCCCACGAAACAACGAGAGCATATCGTGTTTTTGTGTCAATTATGGCAAAAACATTCCGTGATGAAAACAACATAAAAAGAAAAAAACTAAAGTATGATTGCTTAAACTTGATGTCTAATGTTAAAGTTTGTTTTTACATTTATGCTCACTGGAAGCAGGACTTTCCGACATCTTGGAAGTGATGTCAAATGGCGCGTCTCGCTGCAGTTGGGGTTGATCGATTGATATACCCCAAATTCGCAGGTCGAATGTCTGATTTTGAGTCGAGTTCCAGATATTATTTCCAAGGATGAGGTGAGAAAAATCCAAATACCAAGCTGTCTGGAACACAGCATTAATGTTTATATTTTTGACCATGCAGGATGGGTTGCGTAGGAAATTACGTACTTCACCAGGCCGTGTGTGTCTTGTCATATCTGTAAATAGAGAAATGTTGCTCCAGCTGCTTTGAAGCATATATGTGACCCTGGACCACAAAACCACATGGGCCAATTTTTTGAAATTGAGATTTATAAAGGTATGTATAGATGTATGGTTTGTTAGGATAGGACAATATTTGGCCGAGATACAACTATTTGAAAATCTGGAATCTGAGGGTGCAAAAAAAATCGAAACATTGAGAAAATCGCCTTTAAAGTTGTCCATTTATGTTCGCGATTGTGCTGCATTCACTCACAAAAATAAATATTTACAGATGGAACATGATCTTTACTTCATATCCTAATGATTTTTAGCATAAAGTAAAAATCGATAATTTTGACCCATACGGTGTATTGTTGGCTATTGCCACTAACTCTCGAACCAGTGAATCACCCATTTAAAAAAAAAACGCAGAACAGAGGAGAGTCTGCTGGCAAAATCAAACGTGACGGTGCTTGCAATAAAACCAGAATCAACATTAGCCCCTTTTACACAGCAATCCCGGTTAATTACCATAAAATTGCCAGAATGACTTTACCGGTAAATACACAAAAATGCTGTTCACACAAGCAACGGCATTCTGGCTTTTTACCGGTAAGAGACCATTCACACATCAGCTCCAAATTCCGGTAAATTCTGTATGTCACTCATCGGGAGTGATCTTTAAATGTCCGATATCACCCCCCCATACCGTCAGATAAGGCGCTATTTGAGGGGACAGCCATTTGTAGTAGTGTCCGAAACCATAGTGGGCATTATTGAGTGCACTTATTCAATCCCACATTGCACTGCAATAATGAGTGTACGCTCAACGGCTGTCAGAATTCGCTAACTCCTTTTTATTCACTCCTTCATGTGAACAGTATTAGGGGACTAACATAGGGAATAGTGAATGATGGTTTAGGGGGCGTTTTCGGATTTAGCCTGTATGTGTGAAAGGGGCTATTGACTTGACTTTTTGGGGATGGTGAGAACTGAAGGATTTAAAACTAGAAAAAATATGTAGCGCTCCAAACATAAAAAAAGTTCTTGTACTGCAGGTCCTTGTACTACAGGTGCGTAGAGCCAATGGCATATAGAATACACAAAAAGGGTGGCTGGCCGCACACTGATCCACTCAAGACTGAAAGTCTACGAAAACATATTTTATTTTTTAAATTGCATCGTGCAAAAAAGTGCAAAGTGCATGTGGGTTTAAAAACAGAATAGACACCAGCAAGCAAACGTTTCAGCACATTGCTATCTTCAGTGCTCTGAAGGATTTGAAAGCGCAGAGATGTTGTTTTTATTACTCAACAGGTGAGCAAGTTATTTTATTGAACAGATAAACTGCCATATGTAGCTGTCTAACAGAGTTTATTGTAAGGTATTATCTATTGTGAAGGGTCATTTCATGATGGTTGTTGTAGCTGTGCTGGAATTTATTTTCAAGGAAGTACCGTGTCTATTTATGGATATTGCTACAGTAATGTCTTCAGCTAATGTTTTATGCAGCAGGATAATCTTTCTCTCCTTTTCTTTTAGTAATGAGAAAGAAAAAAAAAACATATTTTGGAGGACATTCACACGGAGCCGAAGCACAACCAAACTATGTTCTTCTGAAAAATACATGCATATTTTTTTAACCGCTAGGGCCAAAAGTTCCTAGTGTACCTTTAACATTAACAATTTATCCTATTTATTAACTTCGTTAGTTCATGATACTGAATGTATTAACTAATGTTAAAGAATTGAACATTATTGTAAAGTGTTACCATTTCCGATTTGACGTTTCCTTCAACTTAATGGAAAAAATGACATCAAGCATACACCCTTTTCCTGTCTAAGTGGGAAGTGTTTGACCAAACATGCTGCATTTTGAACCAGATTTTATGTCCATAACTGAAAGTCAGGCTAAATGAGACCATTAAAATGCTACAGGCTCCTTTGCAGCATGTGGTTAACATCACACTGTTGCATAAAACCTCAGTGCTTAGATAATTCTCTAACAGTATAAACTCTCTGTTATTCAGTAAATGTTGCATGATTTTTTTTTTTTTGTAGATCTTCCCAGAAATTGCAGATAGATCCCCCGGTGGTCATTAACCAGACTCAGCCCAGAGGAGTGTTTCACTCTGCCTTTTATTTTTTAAACAAGTTTATACAAAGAACACTTAACAATGTTTCTGTTATAAAGAGATGTTTAAAAAGCCATTAAATCAGTTGGACCATGTCCGTATGCACCTTATAAATTGCATCTAATGTTGTAGAAACAATTGCCGTTTTCTTTGCCGTTGAGTCAGCATGGTTACTGTTGCCATTATCATCATCGCTCTTGGTATCATGAACATCAAATTGCCTCTCTACCATATGTTCAGTTATTTCATTGCTTAGTAAAAATTGGTTTCATAATAATAATCATTATTTATAAGGTTGCTCTCATGCTGACCTAAGAGAAAGCATTTACAGACATCTTTCTACCTGGTAATTGTTGCATTGAATCATGGGATTTGTAGTTTTTATCACTAGACAATTTCAGTAGTCAATGTTCTGTAAATCTTTAAAGGAATATACCAGCTCAAAACAAGTTTAAAGTCGGCAGCTTATTTGGATATAACTTTACAGACAAGGTTAGTAAGCAATATTATCAAACATTTTAACACGCATAATCTTTATGTTTAGCATTTATACTTTTGCGGTGGTGTGTATTGTGATGTTTATGCCATAGACTTCCATTGTAAGTGCATTCAATTGTTTTAGGTTGTAATTACTATATTTTCAATGGTTATCGACAGCAGCTAACAGATGCTTTTGATGATATCTTCAAGACCCCAAGTTTTTGTTGCTTTTAGCCCATGTCATTTAGCTTTCTTCATTTTAGTCTATAGGCTAATATATTCCTAAAAGTTGATAAAAATATCTAGCACATATTGCACATTCAAACTTTCAATTAAAAAAAAAAAAAAAAGTTCAGTGTTTCCTACAAATCTAAGAGTTTCTTAGACTGACAGAAATGTTGATGACTCATTCTACACTAAACAGATTTGTGTCCAATCAGACCTGTAGGATGAGAATGTCCCGCCCTCTAATACCTTCATTCCAGTTGGTTACTTTTTAAAAAAAGGGTGAGATTTTAATGTGTCCCACTTAAACTTCCTGTTTCAATAGAAAATGTCAACACAGGGCACAACATATTGATAATCAAGCGAATTCATGGGGTCTTAAGCTTGTTTTGAACCTTGGATATTCCTTAATAGTCAAGCCAAACCTTCCCAGACATTATAACAGTCCATAAATGTCTTCTAAAACGTACAACTTACACACTTATACGACTATACATTGTGTTCTACTCAAATAGGTGCATTTCAGCTTTACTTTTGAATTGCCACAGTTTTTCATGTGCTTTCTACAGCAGTGTTTCTCTGACTGTCTCTCTCTCTTTCACCATCCTGTAAATTTTATTTCTCTGAATTATTCAACATCTCCTCAAAGTGCAACCAGACTTAAGAAAAAAAAAGGCATGGCAGATATGGAAATGGGGCATTAGACGAGCAAAAGAGATGGAGTACATGGAAACGAGAGGAGAGGATGACAGATCTCCTCTCTCCACCCACAGTTCTTCATCATCATGTACTGTATTATCCTCTATTTCTCTCTCTCCATCATCAGGAGACCCATATTAACTTAGATATCACCGACAGCTGAGACTTACGCCTCCCACTGTTCTGATGAGAGACGGGGGAACAAACACAAATGAGACAGTGACAGAGAGAACAGGAAGGAGAGAGAGACTACTGTAATGTCAGGTCTGCACTGCAAGTGAGTGATGCGACAAAACTAGATTATAATCAATGAAACTGTCCAAGTGTGAGATGGTGCAGTAGTTGAAGTTTGAAGATCAGTTTCTGCACAGGTTCCTGTAGGCAAGGGTATAGTTAAAAATTTAGTGTGCTTCATCACTAAAGTGCAAATTCTTTTCTTTTAATGAGAAAATATAATTTTGTCCGCCTTATTTAGCCAAAAAGGCATATCGAGGTCTTGGAATCCCAAGAAACAAACTGTAAAATCAATGTAAAATGTACTGTAATTGGTCAAACTATGGTAATTCATCCTTGTTTAAAGACATCTCATCAGTCACCACAACATGTGCCTATATATTGTAACCACTGATTTCAGTTTAGCACTAAATGCAGTTCAGTGTCCTATAGAGTCTTATATATTCGGGACATTGAAGACAACTACGGTTAAATAGGTTGCAATGTCTGAAATGTCAAAATGATTTAATTGATTTCAAAAGCTTAGAAACAACCCTTTTATGTACAATTACGCTACAGTTCAAAGGTATAATTTTGGTACGTTTTCTAATTATTTTTAAAAGAAGTCTCTTATGCTCACCGAGCCGCATTTATTTGATTGAAAATCGTAATATAGTAAAACATTATATTCAATGTTGAAAGCAGTGGGAAAAAAATCTTACTGACCAAACTTTTGAACAGTAATGTGAATGTAGAATATTTCTCTTTCACTCAAGTATATTTTAGGCTAATGTAAAATGTTGTCTTAGTACCCATACAAAAGTATATTTTCTCAGTACTTCTTACACCCCTGTCTACAGGTCCTGTGTGTACTCTACATTTACATCATTTTGAAGATGAATGGTGACTGGACGTTCACACTGACAGTGATTTGCCATTTTTATTGAGGGCTGACAATTTCTTGGTGACACGAGCGACAACAACCCCTAATGCAACAAAGTTAAGGTATGCAATTTTATGCAAATAAACTACCATGTAATAGTGACTACCATTAAGAATACAGACAGGATAGACTCTGACCTCCAACTATTTAATCACAGTCGGTGTGAACGTCCATTAAGCCTTGAGGAGTCAGAAGAGGAAGCTAGGATGAGTGGAAAAGAGAGAGTGAATGCTGATGACATAGAGCTAATGGAAGGAAAAGCTATTAATCTCAGCCAGGGAACCTGTGCCCTAACCAGGCATGACTTCTGTTATAGCATTGTGTTAGGTAGCCCCGCCCATGGTAAAATCTTATTGGTCCAAAATACTGCTTGCTAGAGTAAGTAAAATCCCCATTGGTCCCATAAAGCACTGCCAATGGTATAATTCAAGTTTTATGTTTGAATATTCTAACTTAATACTATTTTTGATAATCAATGACTTTGATAATGAATCATTTTACATTGTACCATTATTGCTGATGTTGTTACGTCATTTGCAGTGCTTCTTAGTTTGAGAACTTCATCGCTTCAAAAAATGTGAGGTATAGTCTTATACTTTTGTCTCTCTTTCCCATTTTTAAATTCATAAACTTTTTTGCTTAAATGTTGATCGAATGATTTATCTCAGAGCTGTTTGTTTGATTCAATGCTTTTTTGAAAAATCATTTGAAAATAATACTTCCAGAAACCAGGCTGTCCCTGTTGCAGGGTTTGCATGGCATTTTGGACGAATAAATGACTTGGAAACGTGTCGCTTCACACCTAGTTAGGACACGTTGTAACGCCACCTGGCTGCACCCAGAAAAGCATTTGAAAAGTTTACGCGCACAAAACACTGTGTTTACAATGTCAAATCCTCAGCTTTAGAGTGTGTGTGTATTTGTGAAAGGCTGTAAACTAATGCTGCATTATATTCACATCAAATACATACATTTTTACATAATATTTATACATTAAACTTTTTGCTCTTTTAACCCTGATGTATGAATAAACGGGCGTATATAATCAGTAAACATGTAAAACAAATGTGACAGGAGATATTTCTCAAAGCTAGTGTTGCGGTAAAAAAAAATGGACCTTGTTTAAGTCAACAGACAAGCCTAATTAGTCTTCATGTCGTTCTTTTTCAATGATGTAACCAGTGACTTTTAATTAGGATCAACCTGCAGTGCTGTAGCTGGCTTTGGATTTCCTTTAATGCTGGTAAGTTCAATCTTAGAGCTCTTTTTTTTCATGCCTGTAATAAGCTCTCATATGTCGTTTAACACGTTTTTGCATATATCTTTTCTGGGTTCAAACAAGAAAATATCTGTTTTCTTAAGGAGAGAACATTTTTTGCTTTGCGATGGATGGTATTACACAACCCATGAGTGTGTTAAAGCTAGAAACTTCCTCAACTTTTGATCGCTGAACAGAGCATAACTTTCGCAAAGCCTTGCGTCTGAAATCTGCTAGAATTTACCATAGTAAACTCTGTCCACTCCGACACAAGCAACTGTACTCCCTCTCATTGCATTGGGAAAAACAAACCCTTTTCATTTTCAACACGGGCAACTCCTGTTATGAGCACATACCTCTTTAAAAGCCCTTTGTAAAATTCATCCTAATTATACATAGACAAAAGGTACAAATTAGAATAGTGCATAAGATTAGATTGGTCAAACATACCACCAAACGAATAGAGCCATCAAACAAATGGGAACAATGATTCTCTAATATACATATTACATGTCTCTGGACGGGCAACTAAGATGTCATTCAAGCATTGGTTATAATACATCTTTTAAAAATGATTAAATAAAGCATATGCTTTATACATATAGCGCAAGCTTCAAATATGGCAAGACATCATTTAAGTTAGTAAGGAAAGTGAGAAGGGTGTTAAAATTCGGAAGCACTTCATCTCCGTCAAATGGTTGTCAACTGTGGCAGACTCGACTCTGATTCCATTTACGCTTACGGTACAAAAAAACGACATTGCAAATAGTACATAAACAGTAAAAAGTACATCATGTATTGCTAAAGATAAAATGCTACCTGGTGGCATTCACATCACAGGTAGAACACTTTTATGTTGAGAAGAAATCAGAAACAACAGTCATTCAGCTTATTTGTGTGGTTTAAAAAACCCACTGGAAATAAGCCTTCACACCGAAGGTATTCGGAAGCCGATATTTACACCTTGTGTTTCTTTGTAAGACATGATTTCACTTTTAGTCCTTAACCTGCAGAATTAAGAAGTAACCTGACCAATCCAGTGCTTTATTGTTTTGTACGAAGATAATTCCTGGAAGTTATTCCTCATTTGATTCAGGTTTTAAGCTGATCTACCCAGAGACAGAGTGGTTTTATTGACAGCTGCATTCCTCAAAGACAGACTTCATGACCTCCTGGCCAACAAAGTGGCTCCATTTCAGGCAGAGGGTTGTGTAGCTGGCTCACCTTGGCATCGCTTGACATCTCTGTGCCAGGAGAGTCTGACAGCTGTGTCTGTCCTCTAGGGTTTGCCCCTGAAACCCAATGCCACTCTGGAGCCATTGCCACCGAGACAAAATAGAGCATCACTGTAGCTTAGGATAGTTTGACTCGATGCTGACCCATGAGAGCATGTTGATACATCCTCGCATCAATTCAAGGGTTGAAAATAGCCATCCAGGAACATGCTCAAACTGTACTTGCGGTCATATTTATGGAGCTGCTGTCCCTGGAGTTTGTCCAGAAGTAGAAATTATCTCCAAAATGAATCTGGTGAGAATAGAGAGAGAGATGGAGAGAGAATTTCTTTCTGTTTTTGTCCTTTTTTATAGTTCATTACAGGCCCAATTGCTGTAAAGTATACTGCAATAAGTATAATGCAATCTAGTGTTCTCGTTCCGAGTTCAATAATCCATCTCTGCTTCTCGCAGTACTGCCGGTTTATTTGTAAGCAGTTTCATGAACTCTGAACATTTCACACACTTAAATAGTCCCTAGGTGGCTTGTACATTAACTGTCATTGGCGTTGTCGCCATTAATTGGCGTTGTACATTTACTGTCATTGTCGCCTCGTGCTTGTCTTCGAGCAAGAGTGCTAAATCTCCATTCGGATCCAGTGTGGATGGAAAAGACAGGTCAGACAAGAAAAAACGAGTCTACAGACAGTATTGGAGAACATATTTTTGGATCTGCTGTATTAGAAGCAGGCCATCATCAATTACAGCGCCCCCTGCTGTTCTGAGGCAGTGTGGCAGCCAAACGCCTGGCTGGGAACAGCTTGGAACAGCAGAGAGTGAGTGAGTTTGACAGCTGTGTCCATCAGTCATTTGGCCCCAGGCAGAAGAGGACGGATAGGCCTAGTATTGCTACCATTTTCCCTGGTCTCTTGAACAATTCCAGAGACACCTAAAACTCTGAAACCGATGCCCACCTCCAGATTTAGTGGTTTTCCATGCCATGTGCATTAGGATGCTACAATAGGGTGTAGGTATTGCCGCTACATGCTAGATTTGGCCACCAAACGATCTGTGAAATAGGTTCTTGCTTTAACCAAAAGCGTAATTATTTATATTCAGAAGTATTCTGAGGAAACAGGCTGTTTGACAGATATTGCAAAGAATACACATTGGTCATTTTAGCAAAGTTGGCAGTGCTACTTATGACATTGCCGGACTTGTTTACCTAGGTGTGTGCTCCTCCGTCACTATGGCACCTTATCTCTGCGGGCGACTTTTGTCCCCTGAAATGTCTCTCTTGAGGTCTTTCGGTAATAGAGACTTGCTCATTGACCTTGTCTCGAAAAAGAGATTGAAATAGAAGCAGCCAGAATAGCTATGACTTGAAGTGATGTTGGCGTTCCGCTCCCTAGACAAGTGCTGGAATGCATCCTTCGATGAAGGTGTTGAGAAAAAAAGTCCTAGGGACATTGGACTTTGTCAGTTTTACCTAGACCCATTTCCATTGACTGAAATAACAAACCCTTGGACATCATAACAGTTGAAACTCTCTTTCTCTCTCCTTCTCTCTCACAGGACACCTTGGTTTCTTCACTGTCCTCTTCCTTATGCTTCCTCGCTGTTCTTTGTCCTCAGTGGTCTAGAATTGTCTGAATAATAACTCACTGTGTGGCAGCTCTTGGTTGACTGAAGTTGACAGCACAATGGCCTTGTCTGAAAGGGTGTGAAGGCTCCTGAGCTGTAGGGCTCCTGCCCTTTGCTATTGGACACATGGGTCTGGGCCACAAGAGACATCTGAAGACCAGCAGCACAAATCCAGAATTTTAGGGGGAAGTAGGATCACCAGGGATTCAAGGCCCACCGAGAATCAGAATCAAGACCATGCAACGTTTTCCCCTTCGGTTCTCTGTATTATAGTACAGTGCATATAAATCTAGTCCAAAATATGTACAAGGAGGGAATATACTATAAATATAACTGAAGCACATGTGCAGAAGCTTTCACGTCCATCCAGTTGCAATGTCTAATCAAAATCATGCTTTCTTGTGTCTGCGTCTTTTCTAGGCTTTCACCTCAGACTGTCACTTCCGTTTTGCTGTTCGTGGGCAGTCCCTTGTGTTTCGGGTGAAGGTGTGGAGACTGTCCGTACCCCAGAGGCTGGGTGAACAACTCTGGAAGAGTCTCAATGCTAAACTGCCGCTTGTTGGTGAAGGCCTGGCGACGACTGTTTGGTTGGGTCAGTGGTGGCTGGGCCATGAGAGGGACCTGATGTTGGACATGGCTCTTGTTGGGGTCCCAGACTTTGAAGGCTGAGCTCGAGGTGAGTGGGTGGGTGTTGGTCTTGGAGATTTTGTGCTTGGGGACTTGGGCCGATGTAATGGTGATGGCCAAAGGAGTATGGATGTCTGGAGGCGGAAGGAAGGGTTTATCTTTTGGGTGGAAAGCAATGGGCTGGAAGGTTGCAGGCGAGGATTGGCGGTGTGCGTAATCCATCATAGGGTAGCTCTTGGGGTAGTAATCCCTTGCTGTAGTATCTGCAGGGAAAAAGGGCCGGGAAAAACGAACAGTTAGAGAGATAGAGGCTAAAATACAACATAGCATTGTGACAAATAAGCAAACGATTTGTTTAATACTGTTGCTTCTACACTCACATACCCTACAGTATGCAGTGTACACACCTAATGTATTTGTCACAGACTATAGTTGCTATATTTAGAGTTAAGAGGATTTAATGAGTAAAACACCTGGAGCAGAGGGTCATCAAGTGTGACATGAGGATGCCCTCAACACTTTTGCATCACGCCACACACATGCAGGCACGCACATACATGCGTTGATTTGAGGAAGCTATGGCTGTACACATCATGGTCATGATGAAAAATTAATATATGTGTCCCAAGGCCACTGTTTGAAAGAATCAATACAAGAAATTTCAAGCAAAGAGGTACTGATGCATATAGTTTGAAACAGACAGTTTGGTCTGGTTTTGTTTGTATGGTAAAAATGTGTTATATTGACATTTTGTGCCACAAAGACATTGGTTTGGCTTGGTAAAAAATAGCTGCCTATGAAATGGACTTATAGGGTTAGGAACAGTATTGTAATCGCTGGTTATTTTATTCTTTTTCAGGTTGAAGTGGGTTAGCATGTTAGCAACAGTTGACAGCAGAGAAGTTAGCCTTTTAGCCTGTCTCGTCAAATTAGCCCATCTCCGTTGAGCGCTACAAGCTATAGACAGGGCCTCTCGCTTCACAGCCCTCAGACATAAACAACCTTGCTTCACTGTTTTGTCATTTTTCTCTCCTTTTTCTCGTTTTCCATCCTGACTTCCTATACTGTCCCTTCTCGCTATCGATTGAGTCACGGCTAATGCATGAGGCATATAGCTAGTGGCAAGGCACGCAAGCATGGAGCTTAATTTCAATGTTTTTGTACGTGTGCTCTCAAACGTATATCCTGGCCTGATGGTAATCATTGTTTCTGCCAAAATACCGTAGTCACTAAAGTAAAACTTTATTAGCCACTACTGTTATGATTAGTTTTGACTGCATCAGTATGGACAAGCTCAATGTTTGTAGTTGTGCATGAGTGAATGTAGGTTAGTATTACAATCAGCTTAGAAGGTCAAAATGAAACCTGAAGGGGTTTTAGAGAAATTGCTGCATGCTGAGGGCCAAAGCCATGTCTCAGCACTGCACATCTTAAGTGTTTAAAGAAGTGACAAAATCTGTGTTTAGAAAAATTACAAAAATTACCCAAATGAGGATGTTAATTTGTTCCTGTGGATAGTAAATCAAGCAGTAATTTGCTATTGCGGTTAGACATGCAGATTAGCTCATATTATTTTGTGCACATCCATTAGCATATTCATGTGCTTTTTAATTCAAGACTGTTTTGATTTAAACTTGAAGGAGAAGAGAGGAGCTAAAGAATCTCAATTCAGACGTCTTACAGCGAAGGACCAGTGAATAGGTAATGTGGGCAGTGTGCGTTGAGTAGGCATGAATTATTTAGGAAGTGTGTTTAAAGAGAAGGACACTGAGATGTATTACACTGATAATGAGCAAAAGAAGAACAGATTTAACACTCACAAACACACACTTATGCCATATACACAACTAGCCTGAAAAAGAGAACTGCACAGCTACACAACTGCACACTCGCTTTAAGTTATAGGCTGAACTGGAAAAATACAGAATTTTGAATATGCATATGCAGTACATTTCATTTATTTAATACCTTTTATTTTATCTTTGCAGCTTTTGCATAAGGTTTGATAAATCTGACCACTTCCTTTTGTGGACCTCTGGGGACATCCTGAATTGGAAAAAGAGTAATAACTTTATCACTGCAAGAAGTGTTATTTTAGTCCTAAGGTTAGGGTTATGGTTAGTCTGTAGTAATTACCTTAAAATACCTTTAAACAATAGAAGTCTATGGTATGTTGTTATTTATGTGTGTTTGGGTTTTGCCTTAATATTTGGGACACCATGAGGAAAACACCTATAGTAGAGCAGGATTCCAGATACTGACAATCAGGTTGTTGTTGTTTTTTAAATAGAGGTCACGATTCTTCCACGATTCTGTATAGACAATTAAACAAAATAACATGTACAGTAATTTACTAAAGGTTCGGACCAAGTGTTATTTGCTAAAGTATATTTTAAAAATATTTAATTATTCTGAATGAATTATTTAAATAAAATCTGTTTGAATGAATGATTCAATGGCTCACTCATAAAGACTTTACTAGATTCAATACTGCATGAATCAGCATTTTTGAGCAAATCTCTTGAATGAATGATTCAATGACAAATACATTTTTAACAATCACTTGTCGCCACCTACTGGTGTAATGATGTAATCAATTCGGTACAATGTTATTTGAAGCTTCATGTTACTTTCAAAAGGTGATTTACTCTATTTTGATTGCTACCATAGACATAAGTGTGTTTATTTACGAACTTATAAACATTTATCCCAGGATTTCTGTGATTATTTGAATCAAGAACATAAATTATGATACTTTGTGTTTGAAAAGGCTATTGTGAAGCTGTTTCAAACCTACATGACAACTGCTTTCTCTGGGTCAGCAGCAGCGCCAACACAGATTTGAATGTGATCATTCTTGTCAAAGGTTTAATAGACATAAGCCCTATTCAGACAGTAATTGTTTCTCATCATGTGGACGTCTGTGAAAATAAATTTGCATGGCACCTCACCTCAGTGATAAAAGTCATGCATTCGGATGGCGATTTATTCACGGTGGAGGAGCGAGTTTTGTGGGAGTGCGCGCTGCTCACGCGGTCGGTTGCATGATTGTCTGCTGTGAATAAAATGTCACATGCTTGGAATAATGAGAATAAATTCATATTTAATGTAATAACAATATCATATTTATTGTTTGATAATATCCTGTTTAAAAATAGGAAGAAATATGCGCTATATTGAAATGGTTTTCTGTCTTTCAATTTATCTCAAAATGATGTAGGCTATACAACTTTGTATACAATATGTTCAATGTCATCATAATACAAATAAGAAAAGAAGAGTTAACAATGAGCTGAAAACTAAAAAAAAAAACTACAAAAGATAGAGAAAAAGAATGTGAGGGTAAGGGCATGTTATGTTTAAATAAATTTCATAAGAAATGTTAGGTAATGCAGGGTCCAAAGATGAGATGGCAAGCTTTAAAGTTGAGACACTCATACACAGATATATAACGCATATTTTAAAAACTTTTTTGTGTTCCAAACGGCTACATAATGGCACACAAGTGCCCTGCTCACTTCAAAGTCCCACTTCAAGGCTCTGCCCTTCGAAGGGAGCAGGGCATAGGGATGCTCACGAGCAATAAGCACGTCCCAGCCGGGTTTGTCACTTATTGGGGTCCCCTGGAAACATTTCCGTTGTGGTCTGTTCTATTTGCAGTGCGTTTCTGTATTTGGTTGTGTTGTGAGTATTTGGAGCACACGTGTGTTTTCTTGATTTGCATGTGTTTTTGTATTTGCATGTGTTTTCTTCAGTTGCAGCGCGTTGAGCTCTCTCGGCCACTGTATAAAAAAGGATTTAAACAGTGAATTTTTAAGTGATCTCTTCTTGTAAACTCAGAGAAGTGGATTCGGACGGCAATTAAATCACCACACGACCTTGGTGTTTGTCAAAAAAAAGTAGGTAATTCAGCCAGGGATTTTTCCGCGGGTGGTGGGAGAAAAACACTGACATTCTGGATTTGGACGGCAATAAAATTTCAGACTAACTCGTGTAAATGGTGAAAATGCCATACGACCCCCTGAGAAACAATTACCGTCCGAATAGGGCTATAGCCGAATCGTTGTCATTTAGGAATAAGATCACGTGGGTGTTTGAATTGAGATCTTTTAACAATTAATCATCATGCAGCTCTACTTTATACTAGACATAGCCTACTAAATAATGTTGCAATAAAATGTAAAAATTCAAAAAGGTTTATGGGAGGGTTTGGTTTAAGATATTGAACACATCATTAGCTCAGTATAAATGCAGCCGCAGTTAATGGAAATTCCGCACCATGATAGAAAACATTGTGTGTGTGTGTGTGTGTGTGTGTGTGGTCCTCAGGGGCATTCAGGCACTGCAATAGGAGAGAATGTGACATAACGGCCTGATGATGTCAGACGCAGGAAGTGCTCAGAGAGTGAGCATATGCATCAAACTAATGAACAGACGGTAAATGTACTGACAGCCTCTCTGTCCATTTCTTCTCTCTTTTTTTGCTGTCTCTTCCTCTCTTTACCAGGTATACCATCTCTCTTATATCCCTTTCTCTGCATCTCTCTGTCTCTTTCCAATCGTTATTCTTTAATTAAGGAAGCTTTCTTAGGCACCTGCCACAAGTTGATTCATTCATTACACCCCCTCCCCATGCGCATGTTCCTCGTCCTTTTCTCCCGTCATCCTCTCATCTTTCCCTCCACTTGCCCTGCTGAACTCTCCCCATCCGCTCTCTTTGCCAGCGCAGTCAGGGCTGATCCACCGCAAGCTTTCCAAATGCAATAATCCAACAGAAGACTCTGTGCCAGGGACTGCATGCGCATGTGTGAGGATGAACTGTATGACTGCACCGCGTTTGAAGGGGGGAAAATAAATCCCTCTCCATCTTTGTGTTTTATCATCTCGCATCTCTTTGATGTTCTTGTTTCACATATTTAGCCCGCAATACGTTTACATTAGTAAGATCCCACAATAGCTTTACAGAAATAAAATCAAATGTGCAAATTATGAGAAAACTGTACAGAATCTCAAATAAGAATAAAAAATGGTAATGGTCTTACAAATAGGTTTAACTTCATTCTACAATCATTAAATAAATAAAATATAATTTCTTACTGATTCATGACATTTTATATAACATATGTAGCCTATGTGTGTGCATTTTTATTATTACTATTATTAGTAGTAGTAGGCTACTAGTAGTAGTAATGCATCGTTATTTTTAGGACCACTAAAAATATTATAATTTCTAAAATAATAGGTTAAGTTTTTTATGAAAATTAATTTATTATATTGAAAGAAAAAAATATTTATATTTTATAAAAAAAATTAAGCCTGTTTAAACCATTATGTATTTTTTTTTACTTTTTTTATTACATTTTTTTTTTTTTATTAAAGGTGTTCTAAGCCATGTCACACGTTTTTTAGGCTGAAACATTTTTTTTGTCACATACAGCAAACATCTCACTAACCGCTAGCTGCCTGTCCCCTGAACACACTGTAAAAAATGCGGTCAGCTAGGTTTTGTTTCTGTTTTGTTTGACAATACTTCGAACATCAAGTCTACAAGTGTCTTACTCATCCTTGGCTCCTGTCATTATACTGGAATTGGAGAAAATATTTTAAGTCACAAACTCTGCTTTTAAATAACAATATTGTGTGTGTGTGCGTGCGTGCGCGCGTGTGTGTGGCATCTGTCATCACCCTTGTCATGCCATTGCTGGTCAAGTGTGCCAGCCTGCTGTGCCAAGTGACTTGCATTCTGACACAAACACTGACATCCAGTGAGTGTGTGTATGTGTCACATATGTAGTTGAAATGCACTGAATTGTAAATGTGTCCTTATCAACACAGTCCTAGCAGCAGGTGCTTTAAGAAACTGCTCTCTCAACCTGTGTTGTCTATAGAATGAATATACTATAATTGTTTGTGAGCTGAAAAGACCATAATTTGACTGTCAGAAGGGCCAAATTAGCTGAGATGTTGAGCAGATCACAAGGGGATCATACTCATTCTTACATATATGTTAATAGTTTTGCAGTAGAATTTGATCTATATAGTATGTCTATGGTTCTCAACTTAGTAGCCCCCTGACTGAGGCTGGTTTCTCCCAAGGCTTTTCTTCTCCATTCTGTCACCTGATGGCGTTTGGGTTCCTTGCCACTGTCGCCTCTGGCTTGCTTAGTTAACTTGTGGATATTCAACAATATTATTGATCTGACTGTACTGACCCTGTTGTATGAGAACTGAACTGAGCTGAGCTGGACAATGACATAATTTGTTACAGAGCTGCTTTATAGATAAAATTAACTAATTTAATAATTGATGATCTTTACAACAGAACTGAATCAACACTGAACTGACTTCAGCTGAACAACAGCCGAAAATCATCATTTTCCTTTGATTGTGCTTTGAAACAAGCTGTATTTTATAAAGCGCTAAATACATAAAGGTGACTTGATTGGTGACTAGTAATATACTAGTAATAAGGGCAATGTTCCCTCTAAGCTGCTCGCTTCTGATGCCGCGGCCGCGCAGAAAGAATAAAATGCCACGAGGACAGATGGGAAATGTGTGGAGAAATCCATTTGATTGTAGTTTAAGTGAGAAATGATTGCAGTGCTCTGGTCAACCGCTATAGAGTGAAAACTGGTGAATGCAGTTTACAGGTTTAATAGAAAGAGAATGTGTGATTGGTAGTGAGCCAAATCAGTCACGGTAAGAATACTGTCATGTGTGTGCAGATAAATAGCTTAATACGAGAGGCGACGAGAAGCGCAAAGACGTGAAATAAAATCACATCATCATGTTTTAAAGAAGAGTGGTTTGATTAAGTGGTGGAAATAACAGATGATGGACAATGCAAACTTTGCTGTGCAAACTCAACATACATCATTACATTAGTTTAAATAGATGTTTTTGTTTGTGTGTGTTTCAGGGATGGTTAGATTAAAAGAGTTCACATATTCACTTTTCTTGAAAATATTTAGCTATTAGATCTATTTAAATGCTTCAGTTTGTTTTCATATTATAATAATATACCTGTAATATGAAAACAAATCGAAGCATTTAAACTGCTATATTATATCACTTCAAATACTTTTTGTTTTTTTTTTATATTATATTATGCCTATATTTTATTATATTATAAGCCTAAATAAAGAATCTCACAAGGGTATTGTTTAGGGCTCCTTGCCATTTAAAAAGTTTGTAACCCCCTGCTAAAGATAATATTGGAAATTCATAAGCAATAAACAATCATTTAACTTTGGTTTAATGCTGCCTGTACAAAATTAATTGACTGTACAAAAACACTTTATAGTTTTCCCAAATTTTCATTTTCATACTATATTATATTATTGTAAAGAATTGAACTGTCCTGCAGAAGATTTTGTCAATTATTTTTTTATAGGATTTCTTGGTAAAGACTGGTACAGTTAACAGCACTGTAAAAAAAATAATTCTCAGGTAACCTATAATGTGCTTCATTTAGTGACTTCTTTCAAAAATATGATTTAAAGGCACACTATGCAGTTTCCGTTTTTCTTAAACAGCGACCTCTAGAGTCGCTGTGGAGTACTTATATTTAACGTTACTGTCGTAAGTACCACTCACGCAGAGCCGTCTCTGCACTCTTCCGACCGCGCTTTCTTCGTTTTCTTCGTCGACTCTGCCATGATTCACGTCTGAAATGCGTGCTAGTGTCTTCCATAGAGGCTGCTTCATATGTTGTTGATGTTTGTGACGTTGTGCCGTAAAGCGAGTCGCTGGTTTTGCCAGCGGCTTTGCCGAGCTTTGCTATCGGGATGATTCGCCCTACTACGAGTTCATTTACCATCGAAATGATTTTGAAGCTGTTATATTAAGGTACAAATCTTGCATAGTGTGCCTTTAATACCAATAAGTTACATCAAGGGTCAAATAAAATAGAAATGTCACATTCAAGTTAAAAGTTACAACTGCATGTTGAAACCATTGTGTTTCTACGTATGCTGTACAAGTCAGGTATAAAGAATATTTTTGCTCAAGTGGCGAAAAATTTCCGCCCAAGAGAAAAGTTTTGCTCACTACAAAAATTAGAGGGAACATTGCTTAAGGGCTGTGGCACAGTGACAAGCTGAAAAGCAATTTAAACTTTTTTTTGCATCCATATATAATCTTGCATAGTTAGCAAATGAAATACACTTATAAACTTCATTTCAGAATCACTTTTAAAATGACTCCTTTTGTGTTCCACATAAGACAGAAAGGTGTGGAAGAACATGAGGGTGAGCAAATGATTCATTTTTGGGTGTACAATTCTTTTATTGTCAAACACTTTAAATTATGCATATGTTATAGCCATAGTTTCAAAGCAGCTTTGTGGGTTGTGAGTGTTTTAAAACTGTGTGTGATCACAGGTTTGCTATATATAACTTTCAAAAGTTTGGGGTCAGTAAGATTCTTTTTTTTGTTTTTTTTTTAAAGAAATTAATAATTTTATTCAGCACGGATGCATTAAATTGGTCAACCAGTGACCGTATTCTTCCTACCGCCAGTGACCGTAAAGACATTTATATTGTTACAAAAATTTCTATTTCAAATAAATATCTAGTTCAGTCATTAAAATATAGAGGGCACAGGCTGTTAGGTCCTTTAGTTCCCGTTTACACTTTTGTCCACTTTCAACCATTTATGTCTTAATTTCTTTGAGGGTAGGATCTATGGACGGGTAAATGAATAGGCTTTTTCAGATCTTTCAATCTAATGGACAAATAAGCAATTTACATATGAACGTGTCCGAAGACAACGGAAAAACATACAGAAAGCAGCAGCTTTTGTTTCTCCTCTGATAGCTACAAGAAATCAGGAATGTGAGAGAACATTGTGCTTGTTAAGTTTTATGTCTTCAAACCAAATTTGGGTCTCCAGCCGACAAAGTTTAAATCCCGTCTGGCTAGTGCACTTTCCATAATGTTTATGCATTAGGTCAGTAGGCGGAGAGAAAGCGGTATTTTGGGGCTGTTCAAACACATTCGACCACATGAGCGTTTACACTACGAAAGCAATCCAGTCGAATGCGTTTTCGACTACCTCTGAAAGTGGTCGAAAGTGGACAAAACATTTTAGACCCTGTTTACACCTGTATTTAGCCTCGTACACTTGTGATCCGATCGTAGGCCAGTCCTGCAGCGCGCTATCAGAGTTCCTCTGAAGTCCTCCACCTCCCCCAGCTCCACCTGTATAGATCTGCTACAGGATTTATGCTACATATCTTACATGCTCACAGCACCGAGTCTGTGTATCTATTAGCAGTAGTAAATAGCAGTGTAAGCAGTGTAGCAGATCTAGTCCTCCAAGACCAAATACATTAACATGCTAAAACTATTCCGAGAGCGCCGATGATACTCAGCTTTATTTTCCTCTAAAATCAGATACTGATTCAGTGTCCTCTTTGCTAGCTTGTTTAGAGGACAGCAATTTCCTTCAACTAAATCAGAAAAAAACTGAAGTTATGTTGTTTGGCCCTTCACACCTTTTAAATAATTTAAGTCATACCCTGGGCCCCCTTCAAGATAACATTCGTGATAAAGTAAAAAAATCTTACCTTACCTTTTTCCATTAGATCATCCCCTACTCTATCCATATTTAAATCATCTCTCAACACATATTCTTTTTCTCAGGCTTATTCTTGATCCAGTTGCACTTTTAATTGTTTTATTTGCTTGATGTTTTGTATTAAATGTATTATTTTCTGATGTTTTCTTCTGATATATTTTATTAGTATTTAAATTTTATTGTATTATGATATTTTATGTCTACTTTGCAGCATCTTGCTCAGCATTCTTGTTGTTTTAAGGTGCTATATAAATGGCACTTTTAAAATATTTTAAAAAAGGTCAAACTTAATGTATGTATTTTTAAATGCATCATGGTTTCAAAAAATATTAAGCAGCACAACTGTTTTAAAAATGTATATACTTATAAGAAATGTTTCTTGAGCATCAAATCATATTAGAATGGATCATGGATCATTTGACACTGAAGACTAGAGTAATGATGCTGAAAATTCAGCTTTGACATCACAGGAAAATTACATTTAAAATATATTTAAATAGAAAACCTTTATTTTAAATTGTAATAATATTTCACAATGTTGCTGTTTTTACTGTATTTTTCATCAAATGACTTAATTCCTTATTATTAGAGTTTGTTTCCTTAGTAGAGACTTCTTTCAAAACACATTTTAACGGAGTATATATCAAATTTTATTTGGTACAGCCAAGTTATTAAAGTTTATGTGTGTATACACGCTTGTGTGAAGATCCAAGCTGTTAACAAGCTTTAGTGTCCTTGAGTCTGTTTTTGTGTTGCTCCTGCAGCATGTGATGTATATTTTTCCTTAAAACCATGTATAAAACATAAGTACATTTCAACAGATTTGCCATCAGCCTCAGCAAGTGTGTATTTAAATGTATTTCGGGGGGAATGTGCTAAAAATGAATGTTAGCTCTATGTTTAATATTCACTGTTTTAGTGAATTCGCCTCTTCTTTGATTCATAAGGTCACACTGCTTAGTGTGTGTTTGTGTTTGTGTCCATTAGCATATCCGTATGTGTACTGTACACGCTCCCGAGATCATCCACAAGACATTAATAGCCCTGTTATATTAATAACATGTCAGAGGGTTTTTTCCTCTTGATCTGAGAGGTGATATTTGCTTATGTGATTATCATCCTAATATATGCGCGGTTGTGTGTTCTCCCTGCAGTCAATGACACCGAGAATGATTTGCAATGGTAATCAGTGGTTGTGGGTAAAGTGACCTTGATGAACATGCGTGGCGTTTATGGTGTACATTACAAGATGTGACAGCTGTTTGTGTGTAGATATTGTGTGTGTGTGTGTGTGTGTGTGTGTGTGTGTGTGTGTGTGTGTGTGTGTGTGTGTGTGTGTGTGTGTGTGTGTGTGTGTGTGAGTGTGTGTGTGTGTGTGTGTGAGTGTGTGAGTGTGTGCGTGTGTGCGTGTGTGTGTGTGTGTGTGTGTGTGTGTCTTACCCATAGTCTTGAGAGAGGAGTATTTGTTGAAGCCCAGGTTGTTGTGTGGCTGGGACAGAGTCATTGCGGAACTCAAAGGAGGAAGCGTGACGTTATTCAGGTGGTTATGCTCTGAAGGAAGAGAGAAAGCACAAAGGAGCATGGAGAAGGAGGAAAGGGAGCAAAGAGGAGAGAAGGGGACACAAGAAGGAGGGGTGTGTTAGTATATGGGAAGTCAGCACATTTATAGCGACAAGTGCATGTGATTAGGATAAACTCTGCCATTAATTTAAGCGAGTAAAGGGGAACGAAGGACATGCATGCATAGCCAGAGGAAGATCTTATAGCTCAGAGGTTCCCGTAGGGCACAGAGCTAGCAACGCCAAAGTCATGGGTTTAATTTATCAGGGAACATGTGAACTAATGCCATGGATGCACTTTAAGTCACTTTAAATAAAGTGTCTGTATAAATGTAAATGTAGGCTGCTCTTGCATAACACAATCTTAATTTGTTTTATGCAAGCCAAGTATACTGCAAAAAAAAAAAACTTTTTCAATTCTTTTTGACCTGTTTCACAATTAAAATATCTAATAATCCTTAAAACAAGACCAATTTAATTAAGAAGTGGCAAAGCATAAGATATCAAGAGAAAATAGTGTATTTTACCCTATAAAGCCTACTTATCATATTTGATACGCAAATTTCTAAGGCCTATAGTTATCAACATGATCAAAGCTTTGCTGAATGAGTTTTAGAATTTATTATAATTTCATAAAGCTATCAGAATGTCTGCCATATAAATATCAGCCACTGCACCAAATTGCATACTTTTGTTCAAAGTAAAAACTCCATATTCTCCTATATAATGCTACATATCTTATCTATAGCATGATAAATGAGCCATAAAAGCCTGATGTATCAAATATGATGACATGCAAACTTTTTTAGATTTTGTCTAAATTCAATCAACTGTTCCATTTCAAAAAGTATTTCATATGTCAGACTTTACAGAGATTGTATTTTGGCTTAATGGCATTTATTCCTGTTTTAAGTATAAACAAGTTAAAAATAAGTGAAAAACATCTACCAGTACAATAAAACAAAATGCACATATATTCAAAACAAGTCTATCGTATGCAATGTCATTTCTCAAATAAATAAACCTTCCTTAAAGGTTCTTCTAGATATTTTAAACTGCACCAAAAAAAAGCATTTAGTCTTGTCCGGTGTATTAAACACTGTCTTTGATGTGTGTTTTTTAATTCCTTTAAAGAAATAAAATGGACAATTGTTGAGACATAATACAAGTGTAGAACTGTGAAATAAATATGGACAGCAAAGCTCAGATCGGTTAGTCTTGGAGGAACTTGATGAGAAGTGCTTGAGTTCATATAAAGGACAACAGTGAATATCCACCCATTTTTTATTTTTTTTTAGCAGTTTTGGTTCCGGATGTTTTTCACCCATTTATTTTCGTCTTAAGCATTTCGAGTTCCTACGTGACTATGTACTTAAAGTGCCCCTATTATGTTTTTTCGAATATTCTCTTTCATGCAGTGTGTACAGTAATATAGCCGTTTGTGAATGTAAACGTTCTGCAAAGTTGTAAAGTCAAAAGTGCACGATAAATAAAGTTATTGTCTCCTAAAAGAAAGAATCAACTCTGAACCGCCTAAACGAGTCCTTTTTCATTCGAATCCCACTGCTTTCCGGTTCTACGTCACTAGAAAATAGAAAATATGTTGTACGTTGTCCGCCCGTGAACAACTTGACCAGCCCACAAACACGTCATTTTACTGAAGACTGCTTGAGTTCAACACGAGATTCGTTAAACGCTTGCTCTTGAAAGACGGGTCAGTACCCAGTTTATTTGGACCAGCTTGCTCCTCAGAATCACAACCTGTAAGTATGAATAATAATTCTACCGGGAGTTCAAAATAGTTTTGTGTTTTATATTGTGTAAGTTTCCGGCTAACCTGCTAACTCACGTTATTATTAAAGGAACACGCCGACTTTTTGGGACTTTAGCTTATTCACCGTATCCCCCAGAGTTAGACTGTCCATACATAGTCCATACATATCTTTTTCATCTCCGTGCGTGCCGTAACTCTGTCTGACGCACCCACCGGAGGGATAAATGTTCATTGAGAGTGTAGAGAGACAATTTTGATGAAGTCATTTGCAATGCTTCATGTGAGCGAGCAGTCACTGCTGAGCTCTGTTGATTTCTGCTTCCATAGTAAAATTGATTTCTTTCATCAGATTGTGGGTAGTGTAAATCTGAGTACAGTTTTTTAAGGCATTGTTTGGATCTCTTCTGAAACTGAAGGAGACGTGAGATTACTGGCATCTTTTGCTTATGAGAAAAAGTCTAAAATCTAGTAGAAACAATTTAGAGAGAGAGATCACATTTTCTCTTTCCTTTAGGCATGTTTTTTGCATGCGTGCAATTTATGTCCATTTCTGATGCGGATGTTTGTTAGACTGCAATATACACGATTATCTGCGGTCTATATGCTGTGCTGAGGTCACTAAAGGTTATTTGGGACACACAGCCTGTGTCCTCCCCTTTAGGATGGGGTGTGTGGATACTGACCCGATTCTGTCAGACCACTACGTGCTTGTGTGTGTAGATGCACTTAACCCTTGTGCATCAATTAAAAAAAGTTACACATAGGTCCATAGTGGACAAAAATGTCTGTGCCAAAAAACTGTCATAGAAATGTGAAGCTTAGGAGCACAGACTTAAGTTTGGTCTCATTTTAAAGAAGACCCTTGGCAGATTATTGCTAAAGTTAAAACATTTTAAAAAGTAAAACCAGAAGTTGTATAGGTTTAAGTTTATGAAAATGATTTATGAACATTATTTTATATAAAATGTATATTTTATGAAACATGTTGATCTGTAAAACAGCTTGAAAATCAAAGCCATAAATCAAAACAAGTTGTGTTCCAAATTTGAGGTTGATATCTCAAAAAATGAGCTTTCAGTAAGATTTTGTTTGATACCACATTTTCCCCATTGGATGCCAGCAAAACTCCACTGGTCACACAGAGGTTTGATTTGTTATTTGCAGTAGAGTATTTCTCTCTCAAATATTACAAACACACACATGCACACATTCACATATTTTTTTAATTACACGCATACAAACCACACTCTGACATCCATACCAACACACCCACACAATTATCGTTGCATAATTTATCCAATTGGCTCTATAATATGCCGAAGCAGAAAACAGGAATAAAGCGAGTATTTACTTTATGGGCCAAACCTGAATAAATGGCACCATCAGGTAAAAAATAGTCAAAATTAAAATTCTGAAGCCTTGCCAACAAAATGAAAGCCTCTTAACAAAGATTGCTTCATGTGATAGTTAAATGGCCCTGGGATTAAAAATGGCAGTTTTAATGGGTTTCAATGCGGACATTTTTGTCCAAAAGGCGCTGAGAGGAACTATTTTGTGTACCTAGTGCAAAAACTTTTTTTTTTTAAAGAAATGGGGGTGAAATAGTAAAATTCCAATAGAAATACACACCTGAGCCAAATGTTATGCAGTTAGCATAAACACAGGCAAAGTTATCAAAAAACTAAACTGAAAAAGACAAAAATGTCCATAAGGATGCACAAGTTAACATGTGCATGTTAGTGTAAGTGCATATGTGCGCTTTAAGTGTGGCAGGACGGATCGTTACTCCACATACACTAACGCTCACATACATGCAGTCCAGTTACAATTAAACCAGGTTATAGCACAGCAAATGGACTCAGGTCACGGACGATGGTTTATGTGCACATGACTCATAGGCATTGTTTATCGACACTGTCTGACACATTTTAAAAGGGGTAATTATGCGCACGCAATCACACAGTGTTGTAAAAAGTATGTTTCTACTTTGCAGTCCAGATATGCTTTCAAATTACTGTCAAATGTGATTTCTGCATATATTTGTGTGTTTGTTTGTTTGTTTACTTTCCACAGCTTGCTGAATTCTGATCATTTTGAGAATGACAATTAAATATTGCAGCACTAAAGGCTGGTGATATGTAGAGTACAACACTGACTTCCAACTTGTTTTGGTTCTGGAAGTGTTTTTCCCATTCATTTTCTCCTCGGGGATTACAAACAATTCTTCAATAAGAAGTTCACAGCAAGGGATCAAACCAACAAAGATAAATCATAACATTACAAACTTTGATTTGAAGCTAAAGAGTATATTAAAATCAGGAAAAAATAAGTATTTCGTATTGATTAAACGACAACACCATGAAGCATTATGAATGACGGAATCAAAAAAATAATGGTACAATATAAAAATATCAATGTATAGGCAGTATATATTTATAAACAGTATATTTTAAAATGTATTGCTATATATATGTGTGTGTGTGTATAAACACTACCTTGGCTTTGCCATCAAAATAAATTACATTTTAAAATATATTAAAATAGAAAACAGTTATTCTATGGGGCCGTTTACAAGCATTTTCAACTAAAAACAGAAAACGTTTTATGTGTTTTGGCCGTTCATTTACACGTCAACAGCGTTTTGGGGGCCAGAAATGCAAACTTTTGAAAACGGGTTTCAAAGTGCATGTTTTTGAAAATTATACCTTTATCGTCTCCATGAAAACATCATGAAGTGACATCGCCAACTACTGGCCTGGCATGAATAATACAGCGATTTTAATCATTTTTACGGATCCGATCGTTTTGACAGTGTTGTCGTCTGACTTCATATAACATTGATTACATTTTTTTTATCAAATTCTATATACACCTGACTAATGCTTTTATTTGTTGTGAATATATTCACAGCTTCTTTATTTCTTTCTTTATTTTCTTCTTTATTTGTTTCTTTATTTTGTGTGCTGCACCATTGTATTGACCAAAAAGCATTCAGCACTGGAGCTATGTGATTTAAATATGTAAAATACTTTATATATTTTATATACATCATGTTTTATGCAACTAAAAGACACATTTCTTCTTGGCTCTTTAAACAGTTCCAGTCTTTGCAGTAAAATTTTCCTGATTTAGACCCATGTTCTGTCAAACTCCAGGCCAACCCAATCTCATTCACAACAGGAGATCTCTGTCTATGCCTCTACTTTATTTCTCTTTCATCTCTCTCTCTCTCTCTCTCTCTCTCTCTCTCTCTCTCTCTCTCTCTCTCTCTCTCTTTCATCTCTCTCTCTCATTCCTTCATTCACTCACAAGCAAAAGTTTCAAACTAAATTCTCAGATGTAATTCGGTCATGCTTATGGCACCTGAAATTACTTTAACAAACCTCATACTCTATAGCCTTAACACAAAAACACCATTTATCATCACAGCCATAAGCATGTAAAACTATGGTATGAATTATGTTTTGGTGATAAAAGGTAGAACTGCTATAAAAGGTAGAATTTGGCCCCTTTAACTAATAACGCACTATATTTAAATACATATAAATTTAATAGACATGCATTTCTCTCTGTCTCTTTCTGGATCGTAATATTTGCGGTAACTAGACACATTCTTGCATCATTCTTCTCTGGACAGACCATGTTATTTAAGGACATATACTGTATAATAAGAGATCTCTAACGCTTCACACCGATCTAGTGTTTTTCTCTAGAGGCTTGTTGTAGAGTAGAAGTGTGAGACTCCAAATAATTACAACTGCATCCTTTTTCTGTTTCTTCTGCTTCTTTCTATTTTCTCTGTTCGCTAGGCTATGTTGTGAAAGAGAATGGGTAAAAACAGACTGTGGTATTGTTTGGGAAAATGGATATGTCAACCAAGAAGAGAGATTCTTTAATTATCAGCACAGATTTGCCACTCTTCCGTTCAGTGGATTAATTAAGAATGTCAGTTTGTAATTGAGATTGGTCAAAGAGTCCTCCTCCCTCTTGCATGTGAAGTGATGCTCCAGTGCAGGAGTGTCCATTCCTGCTCCGAAACATCTGCCTGTAAAGTTCTAATGATCATGAAGACTTTATCCAGATGTGTATAATAAGGGTTGGAGCTAAACTCTGAAGGTTGGCCTTCATCTTTGCTATAATGGCTAGTTCCAGAATGATGAAGGTTCAACTTTGTTATTCTGTTCATACACAATTTGCTTATCAAAGTATTGAATTTTGTAACTTAAAAACAGGCAGTTTTCTGTCTGTGTTGGCACATTTCTAAATGAAACAGCATTGGAAAGATGTGTCTAAATTGACACGTGTGTGTGTGTGTGTGTGTGTGTGTGTGTGTGTGTGTTCCTTGCTCCCCTGGTATTAATACAGTATGTAATGCTGTATTGTTGGAATGTTTTGTTGTTTAAAGCAGAATAATTTTATTGACATTAGGCTTTAGTTACATCAGAACCATCGCTGTAAAAAATTATCGTGATTTTAACAGTAAAAGACTGTAAAAATGCTACAGTGAAAAACTGTTAATTGGTTAACAAAGTTTCCTTACTATATACGGTAAATAACTGTGATAGATCTAATGGTAAATTTAATGTCATTTTACTGTAAAATACAGTTAAATTTACAGTTTTTGGAAGTAAAAACGAACAAGTTATTGTATAATTTACATTGACATTCCCACAATTCCCTGCGTGACACTTCACATTTGATGTATTTTTGTTGAAATAACTGTTTCGTCATAGTTTTCTTAGTTTTTTTATAATCAGTTATGTACATTAGGGTTTTATGTTACATTTAATGTTATTAAATTAATTTGTATTGTATTTTAAAAATGTCATGTGTGTTACCATGATGGTGTTTAATGTTTGTGTGAATGACACTGTGCAGCTTCTAAATATATTAGTATTAACTTTCTTGTGGAAAAACTACTTGTGATGAGCTTTGATTAATCATGTGACTCTCATTACTGCTGTGATTTTTGGTTGTCAGTGTATTACTATGGTACAAAACAGATATTAATACTTCAATAGGTCAGTAAATTAACATTATATCAGATAATGAAATACGGTTTATTACTGTACATTTTAAGTTAAATCTGTAAAACCTAAAATGTTGCTACTGTATTTTTTATGGGAAATTTCTGGTAACCACAGCTGCCAGTTTTTTTTCCCCGTAAATTTAACTTTTTTTTTTTTTTACAGTGTATAATTAGCTTCATGCTAGTCAGTTGCAGATGAAGACACATTTTCATTCTAGATCATTTGATTGGACAAAAATGAGTAGTGCAGGATGAGTCATCAATATTTTTGGTCCTTTTTTCCGAAATGCATATATCTGCCTTTTTTTAAATGCATATATCTGCTAAAACTTCATCTGAAAGCTGTTATTAAACTTTGAACTTCACGCAGCATATATTTTACCTTTCAGTCCATGTACAGTAGCTGTTGATGACGTTTGTTGATAGGCTGGTCTGAAATCGGCTGTGAGGGTGAATTTTCTGCCTGAAGAGAGATCTCTTGGTCTGCCTGTGCACAATGCCTGGAAGTCCATGCTGTTCCAAGTTCTTGCACTGGTGGATTGACATTTCGTGCACGAGGCTCTGAGCGATATTTCTGCGGTCAGGCTGAAGTTGTAATCTAATAATCTAAACTCCATTACATGCATCAGACTCTGATGAAATCAGACATGCAGTATAGTGTCTCACACTGTATCTGCCCCTCACCCCAACCTCTCGCTCTCTTATTTGTCTTGAAACGTTTGCATATTATTCTTTCATTATCTCCTCTAGTTCTTAATTTCTTGCCGATTAATTAATTTCACAGGAATCAAAGTACACAACTCAACCCATCTGATACTAGAAACTTTTGGGGGATGGGGGCACTTTTTATGAATGACATCATGTGACATGTTAAAGGTTAAAAATATATTGCTTGCCCCTATTCTCTGCACTCCATTATTTTTTTCCATTGCTCGTTCCTCATTGTTGATAGAGTGATGGATGGGCAACCTGCGCTCCTTTCAGTCTGGAGTTGCGTAACTTAATGAACTGCTAAATGGCTATCGAACTGTCACTCCCTGTCACGGCCCCTTTTCCCAATGGGAGTCTGACGTTTGCGTCATAATTAATAATAACTGCATGACGATAACTGCAGCAATCTGGTACCCTGGTGAAGTGCGGACACTGACCTATAGTGAGGACAAACGGGGGAGAATAACTTGTGTGTTTTAGATTATTAATCAGATTTTACTGCTCAAGGATTGTTGGAATGGTAAGATTGGTTTTGGGTTTGAGAGCTAGTGATCGATATCAGTCAGGGTTGATTGGTATAAATAAGTTCACGAATTGTTCTTCAATGACTAAGCTCACCTCAGTCATTCCACTTCTTTTTCATTGCTACATGAGGGAATCTCATTATGCTTAGACAATGAATGAGTTCAATAATGGAAGTAACAATGGTAAACAATGATATTCCAATAGAATTCCAGTGGATTTACAATAGATTGATATCGCAATATAGTCACAAAAAGAAAATTCTGTTTTGACAAAGTAGGTAGTAATCGTGGATATGCTGTCACATTAGAACCACAAAAGAAATCACAGTTGAGCGTGTGGGAGCTAAAACTTGTAGTGTTTTCTCAAAGTAAAGGTCAGGTATCAATGGAGAATCACACTGAAGTATGTTGAACCTTGCAATTAAATCATCTCCATTTTACTATATATAGAAGGAGGTTTCCAGCTGTTTTTGAGTATCCACAGGAGGTACAGCTTAACTTTTTGAGTCAGACTTCGCAAAACTTTGTAGAGTCGATTTCTCACTGAAGAACAATGTGTGCGGCAGAAAAAGTGTTTGATATCCATCCATGGATCCGCTCCATTGGAGTTGGAGATTTCTGTACTCTGAGGGCAGGCATTCCCTCGGGATCAAATTCAATCAAAGACACATGGCTCGCCACAGAAAACGCAGTACTTCTCATTAATAATGCATCATCCCGCTCAGGAAGAAAGAGCAATCAACATGCATATTCATTTAGCTTTTTAAATATTACTGTCCAGCCCTTTAAGGCTTTGAAGAGCATTTTACAGCAAGGATGAGAGAGAAAGCGAGAACAAGGGACAGGGAAAAAAGAGATAAAGAAAGGGTAAAATAACCTAATATACAAAAGAAATATTGACTGCCACGAGGGAAAGAGAGAGTAAGACAGGGCCACATTACCTTGCTTTATCGCTTTAGAAGTGGAATTGAGTTTGTGTGGTTGTGTGTGTAAGATCAGCTTTTTTGTCACACCTCTCCACATACACACTTAGAATTTACTTGAATTGGCTCTGATATAATTTGACGAATAATCAGTAGTGACAGTGATGGCTTGTGGGACTGTACTGGCTCACACACACATACAAACCTTTTTCTGTCAAACTACATTTGGCCCCAGATCTGAGCCACAACACACAACCTGACACAGTTTACTGCTGTCAACATTCATTTAGTTACCTCACACGTACACGTACACACACACACACACACACACACACACACACACACACACACACACACACACACACACACACACACACATAACTTTCCATTTGTTAAAGGGTGTATGCAACATGAACGTTAGTGCCTCCCCAACCCATGGCAGACACAATGCAATCACATAGCCAAAAATGCATAGGCAGGTTGCATGGCCTTTGAACATTACAGAATTATATTGTTTGTATAAAAAGTTTTTTTGTTTGGAACATTTTTGAACATGACATTTTGGCATACCGTAGTTTAAAGAGTTTAGCAAATGCTGTATTTGCCTGGTGCTCATATCTTAAAGTTAGCCCAGTATAAATACAGTATATCAGTGTCATATTAAGCTGAGTAAGAGTAAAGCTGAGTAAATCTAGTGTGTGTGTGTGTGTGTGTGTGTGTGTGTGTGTGTGTGTGTGTGTGTGTGTGTGTGTGTGTGTGTGTGTGTTCATGTATGGTTTATGAAGACACTAATGTGTATATTATAATGACATGGGTATTACAACGTAAACATGGTTTATGATGACACTTCCTGAGTCCTGGTAAACCAAATGGTTTAAAAAACTTATTAAACAATGTTTGTTTGTTTTTATTCAAAAAATGGCAAACGTTTTCTGTGATGGATAGGTTTAGGGTTAGGAGATAGAATATACAGTTTGTGCAGTATAAAAACATTACACCTATGGAGAGTCCCCGTAAACCACATATTCGTATGTGTGTGTGCGTGTGAGTGTGTTTTATATTTGCGTAAATCATGAAGGGTTTATAGGACATGCATTTTTAAAAATCTGAATTTGTCGCCCCCTTTATGTGAGACTTTTGTGTGTTGCATATCTTGCATACTGCCAAGCACACAATGTGCTAATTTAAAGGGTTTTTTTTTAAATCTTTATAGAGTACTGAACACCATCACACAAGAGACTATAGCATCAAATCATTATGAGAGAAAGGAAGCTAAGAAAAAGTGGCTCAAAGAATGTTGAGAGTATGCAATCATTTTTTTATTAGGTACACTGTAAAAAAAAAAGAAAAAAAAAAACGTTTTTTCGAATTTGTAAATAAAACAAAGATTATTTGAATAGGTTTCACAAGAAAATACTATTTCAGACTACCGGTACTTTTAAAATGTCATGTTCAATTCAATGTGTTACTTGCCGTTTCTTTGTAATTATTTGTGCCTTTACTTTAAATTGATGTCTTTTCTTAAATAGTGCTCCTTGTTACTGCTGCTCATACTTTGTTAAAATCCCTTTCCCTAAGACTTTTCCCTGTTAAACTTTTGTGTGTCACTTGTCCTGCATGTAGACTTGAGGGTGGGGTCTTTTGAATTTGGGCCATTAAGCAATTCATTGGTGTCACATGATCCTTCAGAAATCATTGTAATATGCTGATTTGGTGCAAGCTTTGGCTATTTAATATTTTTGTGGAAACCATGATACTTTTTTCAGAATTATTTGATAAATATTTATTTGAAATATAAATATTTTGTAACAATATAAAAGTCTTTAACTTTTGATCAATTTAATGTGTCCTTACTGAATAAAAGTATTCACTTATTTAAAAAAAAAGAAAAAATCTTACTGACCTCAAACTTTTGACAGGTATTTACGTATATTATTTATATTATGTCATATGTGTATAGTATTATATTTATTTATTTTAAGGTACTTTAAAGATTACTATAGTACATGTCCCAAAAATCATAGATATGGCCTAAAAATATTTCCATGGTATCATGTTTAAACCAATAAGCATCCATAAAGCAAAAAGTATGTACCATAGTACATCACGTTTTATTTAAAGACTACGTCCGGATGGGATTCAAAACGGTGAACAAAACACAGTCCATACTACAAAACAGTAGATCGAGTCCATCAACAACCCCAAAGCTTCACAGTCCTATAGCTCGTCCTGGGTTGACATTTCATTCAGTAACATTAGGCAGTTTTGATTTATATGTGGTTTAATGTCTGATGATCGCGTTATTTTACATGTGCATAAGCAATGATTCTATAGCTTGTTTCTACTTCTTCCTCGCATGTGTTTTGATCAGGAGATTCAGTAGGCTACTCTTTCAGAAAATGTGTAATAGCGCCCCTACCTTGTAACAGTGAAATCATGGATTGCTGTAAATTCACGTCAATGGCAGGGAAGCACTGTGTCATACAGTAAATGATGGAAAATTACGTCAATGGCGGGGAAAGAGATAAAGTATGTAATACCTAAAAAACAGGGTATTGCCAACTGTCTAATGTCTAAAACCATGATACTTTTTTATTAGTGTTGATAAATAGATAGTCTTTATTGATCCCCAAGGTTAAATTTAGTAGATTGTCAAACTCACCCACACACACACATGTCTAGTTCACTATCTTTGTGGGGATTATTTTTATCTGTCCACTAAGGTTTTATTTTTCCGCTTCTCAATGGACTGGAACTACTTTAATGACACACATTCCACTAGATCCACAAGCCACATACAGAATACTAACACACACACACACACACACACACACACCAAAATGATCAGGACAGGAAGTTAGCAAGTCTCCCCAGACTTCATTTGTATGTGTCATCAGATCCCATATAGGAGATACAGCAATCAGTGGGAAGTACAGCCCAGCCATTTATAACGTTGATGGACCAACACGATTCATACGTACAGTCTGTGTGTGTGTGTTAAAGAGATCGGTGTGCATGCAGTACAATGCAATTCATTCACTCAGCAGCACAGCCTGACCCAATCTCTACAAAGTGCTTGCGAAGCAATTGTGTGTGTATGTGTGTGTTTGGCTGAATACGCTCAGTTAAACCTGATTGATGCTCTTACACACACCGGCAGCTTTCTGACCTTCAAACCACCTCCAATCCCTCTCCCCCCTCTCCCTGCTCTTCAGATGGTACGACCCTGTTCTGTCCCTATCAGAGCACAGTAGGAATGGGTCATTGTACCTGTAGAGAAGGGGTGTTCACCAACGCTCATGCAGCTCTCTAATTGGACCGCATAAAAGAACCAGAATGAAGGAGAAAAAAGAGCAGCAAATATTGTTGAAAATGGCAGAAGACAAAGAGAAGGTTTTAAGGCCTTTTGAGTCACATTTGATTATTCATGCAGTTACTTGTGTTTGGGGAGAAGGGCGAGAAATAAAAGGGGGAAAAAAAGACAGGGATGAGGAAAGACAGGACAGGACAGAGGGAGAGAATAAGGCATGTATGATGTCTAACACAGAGACCAGCTGCTCTACTGTCACACTAAAAAAAACTCACTCTTTTTCTTATGCCTCTCTCTTTTGATGTGCTGATGCTGTCACTGGGAATGCATATTTCAAAAGAAGTGTGTGTATGTCAAAGTGTTGTTCGTTGTGGTTATTTAGAGATAAACTGGTGAGTATGCATTTAGTTACAAGGATGTAGGTGGTTAGTAATGCATAAGCGACGAGAAACTGTGCGTTAAAGGGATTGTTCAACCAAAATGACAATTCTGTCATCGTTTGCTCACCCTCATGTCATGCCAAACTTTGTGACTTACTTTCTTCTGCAGGGCGATGTTTTTTTCCATGCAATTGCAATGAAGTAAGAGTAAGTAATGTAGTTTTCAAGCTTCAAAAAGGACACAAATAGCTAATGAAAGTAGTCCATGTAGCTCTATATTCTACAGACCCATAAGGGGACATGGTGATGGAAAATAGATTGGAAGAAAAATTGTATTTAATGCATTTGTGTTTTCTTGCAAAACATTTGAGTTCCCTTGAGAGTCTTTGAGTTTGCTAGAGCTAGTTTTGCGAGAGAACGCAAATATTTAGCAAATGAACGCAAACTTTCTCGTGGGAACCAATTAGAGAGAACGCATAAGCATTGAAATATAATTTTACCTTCCATCTCATATTTTTTTAAATGTCCCCTTAGGGACCACGTACGGACCACTTTAATGATCCAGTTTTATTGTTTAGAATAACATGTTAGCCAGGTTTAGAAAGACAGATAAAGAAGGCACGAAGATGAGGATAAAGTTCAAGAGGAGGAGGCTTAAGAGGCAGGCGAAGGGATGGTGACAGGAGATGGTGAAGGGATGATGACAGCAAGACGACGAGACCCCGGGGTGATGATGGAGAATGGCCGGTGCAATGGACCCATAACTCGATGACGACAGCCCATGGTGGAGTCTAGAGAGGAAGGTGTCAAGGTGGCTGACGATATCCTGGTGACGGCCGAGCCGATGGATCCCAGAGCGCAGACGGAGAGACAATGGACTTGAGCGACACCGCTGGCACTGGAGACCTAGGCGGAGTTGTGGTGACGAGCGTCTGAGGTGGAGCAAGAGTGCCCGAGGACTGAGGCGGAGCCGGAGGGAAGGAGGAACCCGCTGTTACCGTAGGGGTGGAGGAACTGAGCGTAGCGTAAGGCTCGCAAGTCCGTGGTGTATTTAGAGTAATGACTGACCAATGGGGAGCAGGTGGGTTGAGGGAACCCGGTGGAGCCTCTAGGTCTCTGCTGGAGCCGAAGGTGGGAGTATCCAAGGTGGGGCCGACAGGCCGAGGTGGAGCAAAGGGATCAGAGGCCGGAGGCGGAGCCACAGGATCCTCTCATTTGGGCGAGGCTGGTAGTTGCACGACCTGCGGCTCGACGTCACAGCAAGGCGTTTCCGAGGAAGACGAAGAGCTGCAGGCATCCAGCAGAACAGGGTCATCGTAGGGGCAGGTGACGGCAAGACAAAAGAATTATTCCATGTAACTAAAGAAATCGTGGCTCGTCCAAGCCACCGCATCAAATTTAGCAGCGTATTTCATTGTTGGTCCGGTCTTCTGTTAGCCAGGTTCCGTCAGACAGATAAAGAAGGCACGAAGATTAGGATAAAATTCAATTGCAGAGTTTAATAATAAATCTAACAGTTACTACAGATAAAGATGCTAACACAAATGAGACAGGACAAACACTTGAGTGAAGGTGAGAAACTTATATACACATGGTGATAACCCAGATGACGAACAGCTGTGATGATTAGTGTCCATGGAAACTGATGAATGGCAGGAAAACTCAAACAAAGGAATACATGTTGAATGAAAACAAACTAAAAGTCCATGAAAACTAAACTAACAAACATGATGAAACTGACATATCGTGACAACATGAGGCTTTGTAAATTATACATTTTAATTTTTTTCTCTTTGAAATTTAGAAAGGTTTAGAAATACTTAATTTCTGCAAATCTGTAAATCTAAAGCAGAGCATTTCTTCTGACACAGCTTTTGCAGGATTTGACCATCCGTTTTCCACAGAGCGATGAATAACAGCTGGATTTGAGGACATCTGAAAACATCTGTCACTAATACGAAGGTCAGACTAGATGAGTCTCACACACACACACACACACATCCCGCCTACAGCTTGTCTATGTCAATATATAAAATTCTTGGAAAATCACATCCCAGATTAGATTCTAACTCAAACTCACTCATGCACACACTTTTCAATCCATTGCATTGAATTCCATAGGAAGCACATATAGAAACTAGGGGTATTAATACAAACTTCCTTTAAATGTAAAATAGCAAACTAAATATGAAAAGAAATGATCAAGGACACCTTAAAGGGATAGTTCACCCCAGGATGTTGTCATCATTTACTCACCCACATATCGTTAAAATGCCATCAAAAATAACAACAATAATTTTGTGCAAGAAACCGACTAACATTTAACCCTCTATGGTATGCATTATGTTCTAACCATGAAATACTTAGTACTTAGTAGGTACTTAGGGAAACGATGTACCACAATGGAAAATGGAAAAAAGTAGTTTTTCTATAAAATTATGATTTTCTGTTTTATTTAATTGAACATTTCTTTTAGAAATTGATAGATTTATATCATTTAATCCCTATCATTCCCAATCATTTGGCTAACTCATCCTCACTCTCATCACATGGAAGAGCTAACTCTGCTGTATTCATTTTCTGAAAAGAAATCAATTTGTTATTTATACATAAATACAACTATACTACAATAAACACTTCAAATAAATAAATAACTCCAATCATATTGTTGATGCTACTATCTATAAAAAGAAATCCCAATGGGGAAATACATTACTGCAATTCCACTGTGGTACAGCGTTGCCATACGGCAACACGCCTATTTTTCCATAGTGGTATAGCTTTGTCATATGGAAACAATGATATTTTCTCAATTTACAGTAAAACTATGTTAGACGAAGTTGATTTGTGAATAAAAATATCTAATTTACTTATCAAAGATGCCCCTTGAGAAGAGCAACTTCAACAGGTATTTTCTGTGTGAGGGTGATAGTGGGAAAGAGAGTTTTGGACTCGGAAGTGAGTAACAAGGAAGTGACTAGAAATTTATTGTTGCCATATGGCAACGCCGTACCATAAAGTGTTAAGTTATTTGCTGAAAATCTTCCCTTCCAACCATTGTGATTTTAAATCAATTTAGACTCCAGATATGTGAATTGAAACCAACTTTTCATTCCATGAATTGTTCATTTGTAAGTCAAGTTAGGCATCACTATTTCTCTGTTTGAACGCTCTAAAGGATATTGTATGATTTCAAGAAGACTTTTATGATGCTTGTGTGTTCTTTTTGATGCTTTAAAGTCTCAGTTCCTCATTCATAGTGATTGCACGGAAAAGAGTGACAGCCTTTTGTGTTCCACAGACGGTTTGGAAGGGCATGAGTGTGAGTTAAATAACAACAGAATTTGAATTTCTGAGTGAAACTAATCCTAACCAAATTTTGGATGAAAAGACCACTTCATGTGAAAAATACAGCAAAAAAACAACTGGCCACAAGTACATTCTAGGGTTAAAGTCATGTATTAACAGAAGCAAGCATTAATACGTCATCCTGCTATACTTGACATTTCGGTGTCTCTGCTCAGACCACATGTACTATCTGCCTTGTGACATTTAAACCTCTTTCAGATGGAAGGAGAATGGTTGAAAGGGCAATGTTTTCCACTGTTCTGGGTTTTTTCGTATTTTCAGCCTTTCCACTCCATTTCCTAAAAAGCATATCTCAACTTGATGTCTCACTCTCTCTCACCATTGTACTTTTTCTCTTTCCCCTTTAATCAGACTCCTTTCACACAGACATCAATGCATGTTTGATTGACATATTCTACTACCACTTTTTGATTGGTGCATTTGCAGGGAAAAAAAGCTTCCTGTTGTTAAATTGACATGCTGACTTCGATCCCTCCAAAGTGCAGTGAAGTAACTTGCACAGTTTACACCAGATGATCATGGGTCTGACCACAGTACGGTACACTACATTATTTTGTTAGCTTTGGAAAAAGAATGGAGAGAATAAGTTTGTTTTTGTTTTTTTACACATTTTTGTTTTTCAGTTGTACTTTTTAATTATTATTTACAAATTGTATCATTATATTTAACAAATATAACTTAATTTTGAATTATTTTAAAGTTTTCTTTTATTCGTTTTATTGTTTTATTTATTCAGCAAAGCCCATTTTTTTAATCCATTTGGTGGTTGGCTTGTATCTTGTGTGAATGTATCAAGAAGAGGGAACTTCCACGACTAACTATTTCTGGTGTGCAATGGCCTTTATTTAAAGCATTGATTTCAAATATTGTCCTGTTACAAGACACAATTCCAAATATTTCCCTTCCTTTCTGACCTTAAAGAGATCTTCAAGCATTTCATCTGATCTTTTTCTTACTGAAGCACTTGTGATTTTCATCCCTCTTGAGATTCCACCTTTTCTAAGATGACCTTTCAGCGGTAACAGACTGTATGCAGAAGGTCACGCTGTAATAATCTTCTTAATTGAGAAATACAAAGGGCTTTGAGATCCTGCCAGAGCAGAACATCACAGGAAATAATTAACATCCTACCATGGTTACAGTAGAAGTTTACATGTTTTGAAGAAAATGTGAGTGGTGTTTGTCTGCGAAAAATTCGCCATGTTGTAAGGATGATGCTAAGGTGTTTGGAGTGTTTTTTAACACATTGCTATCTAGTTTTTACACTGTAAAAAGTGAACAGTTGGATCAACTTAAAAAATGACTTCAATTGGTAACACCTAAAGAAATTAAGTTTTCTCAACTTAAATGATCACGTTTTTCAGGATAAAATGTGATCATTTAAGTTGAGAAAACTTAATTTCTTTAGGTGTTACCAATTGAAGTAATTTTTTTAAATTGATCCAACTGTTCACTTTTTACAGTGTTGTTCTGGGTAATTGTTTACTAGCAACAAAAATCACATTTTATATATATATATATATATATATATATAAAATTAGATTGCTTAGAAAAGTATTAGTGCTTCTCCTCAACAAGTCACACGATTTGATGTTCATGTTCATATGAGTCTTTTTGTCTTAGTTTCCAGTAAAAATATCATATAATTGTGGTTATTTTTGTCTTATATTTTAGTCAAAATATCTAAAAATGTTTGAAACAAGATAAATGTACTGGAGAAGCAACACTACCTGGAATATTAAGACTTGTTTTTATAGTTTGCATCTTGAAAATACGTGTATTATGTCTTACTGCACTGGCAGTGGCAGATTTAATGAATGTTTAAAATACATTCATTAAAGATACTTTCTCGAGTACATTTATGTATACAATTTTTTTCAAATATTTTTAGATATTTTTACAAAAAAATGAGACAAAAATAACTGTTATGAATAGTGCTTGTGCAGTGATTCTCCATAAGAGAGCGTCATGTCTGCTACCGGATCCTGATTACTGGTTCTGCAGCCAGTTTAGCTTGAGGCTCACTGCAGAAATCACCTCTGCTCTGTGGAAACATCAAAAGAGCTCAGATCAATGAGCATTAGAACTGGCCTCAGATCTGTTTAACCCTGTTATGAAGACGTGCAGCGATGAAATGAATGCTCTGTCCTGCTGCGGCTTCGGAAGATTGGGATAATGTCCAGCTGTTTGTCCACTGTGATCTGTGTGTGTGTGTGTGTGTGTGTGTGTGTGTTGGGGTCAGTGGAAGGCCGCTTCGGTTGGTAAGATAGGGTGTGAACTTCCACTTCATTACACTTAACATACACACACACACACACGATGGAGGCACAGTAAATGTCCAGCCAGTCACACTGTTGTAGATTCTCAAGGGCAAAATTCCAGAAGGATTCTTCTTCTGGATTTCGTCTGTCTCAGTTTTTTCTGTTTCTTCATGTATTTATCACAGACTCGATGATGGTGAGATCAGATCATATCGGCTGTTGTCAGACTCCTTGTGCATACAGAAATCTCACTGGATTATTACAATTAATGGCAAAAGAAAAAATGTTTAGAAATGTAAACTGATATTTCCTAGAGACAAACTACAGCAAAAGATATAAATAACTGGCTTAAAACCATTTTTTGTACAGTAAATGCTTTATAATATACTGTATTTTTTGTACAGTAAATGCTTTATACATAATACATATATGTATATATTAGGGCTGTCAAAGTTAGCGCGTTAATCGCGCGTTAACGCAAAATCATATTAACGGCACTAATTTTTTTAACGGGCGATTAACGCAGCGCATATTTTCTGTTTGACCCGTGGCCCAACCCTAGTTGGAGAAATGGAGATACACCGTGTTGGCAACTTAGCGACATTGCAGACCCCTTTAGCGATTTTTTTTCCTTCAACAAAGCGCCCAAACCTTATTTAGTTTCTGAGAATCTACAGGCTCTCTCAGCACGCGCGCGCGCGCCTCTCTCTCTCTCTCTCTCTCTCTCTCTCTCTCTCTCTGCGTCTCGCGCGGAGGAGCAGCGCTTTAATTCAGTTAAACAGATATTATGTTGCTTCTCTAATTTTACAAATATACACGGATATTGTCTTTAGCTTATGTGTATTTGATTTCACCAGACGACGGCTCGATTATCAGAATTTTTGTGCAGTTTAACGTCTTGGAAGGGAGAGCTGGTTATGTTTATTGGGTCGCGTTTCAGTCACCATTTCAAATTAATTGCGTTGTTTGACAATAGAAAGTAAAATATACCAATGAAAACAGTTTTATTGAGAATTTAGCTTCATCAAAATGGGCACAGAGAGAGACAAACTATAATGTAATAATAAATAATAAATGTACATTTAGCATTTTCAGAAGAGCTGCCCTGTCATGCAAAAATCTAAACATTTTTTTGTTAGTAAATTGCTCAGTGCAAAGAAAGAGAAGTAATGGGAACATGGTATTTCTTTGTTCTTTCTACATGTGTCTAATAGACATGAACAAGTTCTTTGAAAAAACATCTATGACCTTTAAAACATGTCTCGTCTTCATGCTCTATATTGACTATGGTTTCAATAATAAACATACATTTGCATAAAGCATCTATATTTATCCATGCCCACGTTGATTAGAGTATTACAAACTTGAAAAGTATTAATTTAAGGTATATTTAGAACAAATAAAAAAATTTGCGATTAAATGCGATTAATCACGAGTTAACTCACGACAATCATGTGATTAATTGATTAAAAATTTTAATCGATTGACAGCCCTAGTATATATATAATGTAATTTCTACATACATTTACATTTTGAATTAGAAAAAATAAAATGTCTTTTTCTTTTTTCTTCAATTGCCATTGCCATTCTTGTTCAGATGGTATCATATTTATGAAACGTTATTCATACAAGCAGTGCTAGACTGCTTTTTCAGTAACAACAGTAATAAAAATTTACCCCCAGGCACGTCGCCTTCAACACACTCACATTTTTGATTTGATGGATGGGTTTTTCATGGGTGGTCTGTAGTACAACCAGCCTGAGCCCACACACACACACATGCTGTCTGCCAAGAACATGATTGGCACATATGGCACAGAGTCTTTCTCTCTTACACGCACACAAACAACGCAATGTCTCATCATCAAATGCAAACAGTGTGACAACTCATGCTGTTGCACTCATTAGCTGCACATATGAAGCATTTTGCACTCAGCCAGACCCGTAAGATCTCCATCTTTAGAAATGCAGTAAAAACATGCTTGTATCAGCAGTAAAATCGTCTGCTTAATAGATGCATCTCTCCAGAGCAGGTGAAAAAAAAACGGAAGTGTTTTTGCCTACAGGCATTTGACTGCTCGGTCAGACAGCAAGTATGAACTTACTGTAAACTGAAACATCTCTTCACCTGTCACAGCCAAGCTGACGATCACACATACTCATTTTTTGTGACGAGTAGTTCAAATTAAAGTAGTTTTTCAGTGGTCTTGTATGTGTCTTCAAAGCTGACTAGAAGAAAAATAAGATACTTATTTTATTTAGTATGCAAGCTACTTGAAAATAAAGATTTGTATTACACTATAAGAATTGTTACGTGCAGCTTATAATTAAGTTTCATTTTACTACCCTTAAATGATTTTGCTGGTTTAACGTAATGTTCTTGCCCGTGCAAAACTTGATGCTGGTATTTCTGGGTGATTACTAGGGTGTTGCTATGTGATTGCTAGGGTGTTCTGGGTGTTTGCTTACTGGGCCATGTCAAAAGATCCGACCTAAATCTCTAGATATGGATCAAGCACTCCTTTAATGTAATTCTATTCATAATAATACATTTTTATTGAAAATATAATACACCTCTCCTCAACAAGCTGCATGATATTATTCATGTCCACTGCACGGTTGAGCTACAGTTTAATGCATTGTGTTTATACTAACCTTAGATATTATTAAATTGTGATTCTAGCCATCGCAAACCTCACTAACAACAATCATAATTGGAACTAACACAATCATAATGATACTTATTGAAAGCATACGCTTTTGCAGAAGGTCATGACCCCAGGATTTCAACGAGTTGATGAGCTGGGATGGAAGGATGATGAAAGGGGGAGAGACCGTTCTTTCATTCAGTTCTCATTCTCCTTTCTAAACATCACTCTAATTCTCGTTTCATTCGACAGCCTATCACACCCACACCATTCCTCTCCCACACTCATTCATCTTTCCTCTTGTCTCATTCTCTCTTTCTTTATTCCTCCCCTCAGGTCTTTTTCCTTCCCCTCCCATCTCTCTTTCTCTCACTATTTATTCATTCAAACTTTCATTTTCCTTCTATTTCTCTCTGCCAGGTTCCCTCACCTATTGGTTTTTTTGATTCTTCAAATCTCATTTTCCTCCCTCAAGGAAAGTGGTTCTCAAACTTTTTCAGGTGGTGGACTCGTTCCACAGAGATTGTGGACCACTTTAAACTCAAAAAATGGGGGAAACCACCAACTACCTGAAGAATTACCTGCAGTTTGGTCTAAAAAGTACCGTTCATTTTGTAATTACTGTTTTATGCCATGTGGTGGTAATGCAGGTGGCCATTACACCTTGGGTGTGCATTATCTTTTCAATAATTCAATGGCCCGGAGTCAATTATTCCACTTATACTACTGTTACCACCCCTCAAGATATTGTTCAGATGCTGTATTTCAAGACATTTGTCAGTTTTTTTGTCCTTAAAACGCTCTTTGAGAAAGAGAGTATGTGCTTTCTGAACGCAGTAAAATGTAATTTTGTGGCAAAAAACATGGGAACAATTTGTCTTTTTTTTTATCCTATTGTTTAATATAATTATATGCTTGGTCAGTGTCGTTGTGGGTTTTGGTTCTTTTGCTGTTGTAGTCTGTAAAGACCTTTGAAATAACTGAAATCATGTGGCGAAGTGATACAGTATGGAACTGTAATGCGTTAGACCTGCCTGGACCTACTTTAGCCGTGCATTTCCCTGAAAATAATTGCACACTTTAACATTCATCAACCAATCAATACAGCCCCGTAGTATGTAAATAATTTATTTTTATTATGTTTTTCTATGCATAATATTTCCAGACTGCTGTTTTGTTGAAATTAACTAATTTCTATTTTAAGCTAATTAACCTAAATGAGACTTTATCACACAATAATGTCAACATAATTATTCAATGCATTATGATTATATCAATCAAGATATTAATTCTATGCTGGTGCTCTTTGTCAATTATAATTTGATTCTGTTTATTTAGGTCTATTTTTAAGCAGACAATTTTGGATACCTTCACGAATCTATTTGACAACTACTTTTCTAGGAGCTCATCATCCCACTCCATCTTCATCACTGCATTTCTCCTTCTCTAATTTCCTTCCATCCATCCATCCTCCCTGACTCCCTGTGTCGAAATGAGTTTACCTGTCACGACTCTATGGTTGTGTGTGTGTGTGTGTGTGTGTGTGTGTGTGTGTGTGTGTGTGTGTGTGTGTGTGTGTGTGTGTGTGTGTGTGTGTGTGTGTGTGTGTGTGTGTGTGTGTGTGTGTGCAGATGGATCGTTCTTAGACCCTTGGCTTGTGACCCTTTGTGTGATCAAGCTGGCTTAATGAGCACTTAATTAAACACTCAATGAAGAGATGGATTTAGAAAAGGAAGAAGATAAAAGAAGTACGAGTAGAAACACTGACACAGTGGAAATTCTCACACTCCCAAGAAATAATCACACCTGTGATGAAGTGCGTGTGTGAGATAGAGAGATAAATGGGTCCCTAATTCTCAGACAGAAGGACAGTGTGTTCTTGATCAGCAGGCCTTGGCTGAAGTTTCTTAATTATGCCTTAATTAGCACAGTTGCTTCGTTAAGCCACTTCCTCTTCCAAGGCTGAGAGGGAGCAGCAGTGGGATCTCTCATATCCGCAAATTTAATTACTCCCTCTTTCAAGTTCATTACCCTCACTGGGTCAAAAAGTGATAGCCTTTAAAGCCTCAGTGTTTTTGCTGAGGTTTCATCAATAATGTTGTCGGCCAATGCGTATCTGATAATAATTTAATGGATTGTGATCGTGCAAGAATGATGTGAAATGATGACACAGCTACAGTCAACTTTTTTTTTTGCAACAAATTTGGGATTTATTCAAGCTGTAGTGTGTCCTCTACCTCTAGTGGCACCAAACGGAATTACAAAAATAAAAATCATCACCACAGGAGTTCTGGGGGAAATGCTAGGTTGTTTCTTACTAGTATACGCAAAGACTTGAGAAAGACGGTGCACTCGTATTACTATGAGTGGGAGAAATTGCAACACACAATATTGCAGAATAAGTCCCGCCTTCTAAATAAAAGAGCCAATCGCCAGTTGGTGAAGTCATTGCGTCACTGCAGAAGCTCCAGCTGCTACAGAAAAAGTCAGTGTTCTGAGACGCGTGCGACTGTACAAACGCATTGGCTGGTCCAGCCTGAATTTAAAAAAAATTGTCATGATTTGAGCGTTTAGAAACTAAATTTATGAGACAGTTTTTGTCAGATTTTATTTGTGATTTCAAATATGAAATTTAATCGTAAGCTTCGTGAACATCTTTGGATAATTTGATGTTTCCCCATTCAAAGAGAAATGAGCTGCACTTGCATGACTGAAAAAGTCGCCCATTTCAAAGATGGCCGCCGAGTGAAATGACTTTCCTTAAAGGGACTTTGGTATAAGTCAAAAGAGCCCAACTTTAGGTTCTATGATATTCTGGTCTTTGAGTATGGCTCCGTTCTCTCATTTTTTCTTTAGTCTTTATGAAAAACATAAGTCTGATTCTGAAATGTGCTATGGACATGAATTGTGCCTCACATTTGGCACGTTTATGCATACCACAGTGTACACTTACACGGTTTGCGGCACTGTTATTTTAGTATTATTGATATAATATCATAGTATTTATTAATATTTAGAATTTTCATTTAAATTTTAGCTTGTTTTACTAATTTTGTTACATGCTTTTGTTATTTGTTTTTAGTTATATAGGGATCAAGAAAGTATTTTAACACATACATGATCAATAATTCACATTCATGTGCCAAAATCTGCAAGGCTCATATCTTGAGAATTGGCGACGGAAGCAGAAATGCAGGCAACCTGTCAAGGTCCCTTTTTACCCCAGCATTGAATGTTTGATGTTCATTATATTTCATTTAACGTTCATCTTGTCTGCGAGTCCCTGTGATTGAGCTCAGCAGAAACTCTACAGTAGATGCACGTCTGGAGATCTGACTTACCGTTGTTGGTGCGCATTGACCTGCCAGTGATGCCATTAGATCCGATGGGGTGGTGACCTCCTCCTCTGTCCACGCCCCCGGCCTCGCCTGGCTGCTTCAGCAGTTCTGTCAGGGCCCTAAAAAGAGACAGGTTTGTACACCATCAGTTCCTCAGCAGGGCACTTGGCAAACAAGGGTGAGCGATACAAACCAGACATGATCCCACACCAGAGTTTTGCATTCGATCCAAGTCACGCCTCACTTATTCAAGTCATTTGTCTTCAAGTCTTAGAAACCTGGAAGACATGTCTTGATGTGAGGAATGAACATGGGATTTTCGAGAGCGGTGTGATTTGTAAACCGTGCTAATAAAGTGCTGAAGATTAATTTTAGGAAAGAATTATGACATTGCGAAGTATTTTTATCCGTTTTCTGTAAATGTTGAAATTATGCCAATTATTTTTGTGATTAAAAACTGCAAAGTGAAGATATCCGCGCTAACATGCATTAACATGCGTTCATATGCTTGTGCACGAAATTAAATGCGCTCTTTCCAGCAAAACATCTGTGGTGACCAGTACAATATGGGCGTGATGGCACTCCTCATTATAGGCACACATCCTTTTAAAACAAGACAATGAATATCTAGTCTCCAAGTCAGTTTAGTTACAACTCTGCAATAAAGCAAGATGGAAAGCAATGTATTGACAATGACTATTGATTTATAGGCTTTATTGCATTTAATATGTTGATTGGCTGGACATACTGGTCAATATGGATGCACATCCCTCAGTAAATAATAACCATCAAGTATCAAGTATTGCTTTTATCATTTAAAACACAGTTAGCTTTTATTCATTCACAGGGTGCATTTTTGATATCAATAATTTAAAATGTCATTTCTTGATATTAAGAATGTACTTTTTCTTGTAACAATGTCTATTTCTGATATCAGGAATTACATTTTCATTAGTACTAGTTAAAGGAGGGAGGACTGTAGTGGGAGCACTGGGGTGTCAGGTGTGACTGTGTGGCAATGGCAAATGGTTTACATGGGTCATGGGTCAGGTAGAAGGGCCCCAGGGAGGTCAGGATCGTCTCTGATGTTCATGAACGAATCGCTTTTTTATTGCCAATGTGTGAACACCTTAAGAGACAAGACTTTTCTCAACTTCCTAGGTTGTCTGCTAGGTAGGCTGATTTTTATGTTAAGGACTCTGGACGTTTTTACCGGTAATATCAATAAGATGTGACATTTATATGCGCCCCCCGAGAGCCTCTCTTCAGATCAGTGACACAAGAAACAAATGCTTAAACTATGTTCAGGATAATGCCGAAAGAGCTATTCTTTTCTGTAATGTCTATGTTTCATGCAAAGAAGAGGGATTCATTCAAACTATAGTCTCACATTGCCAACTATCATAACAGTGTAATTTAAATGACCTCATCTGTCGACATGATGCTTGTGAATTGCAGAGCTAATGCAACCATATCTACATATATCGCTATGATCAGATGCTTTCTTAACTGCTGTTTATTCACCACTGTCATTTTTGTTGTGTGTTTATTTTGTTATTGAGAGAAAAGCATGCAACACATTTTCATCTAAATGTCACTCTCAGCAGCGTGGACGGTGTCTGGATGTTCGTTAACGGTATATCGCTGTAAAGGTATTTTAAACTTTTTACTTCTAAGCAAAGAGCTAAAAAGAATTTCGCAATGAGTGAAAATGAATCTCTTGTACGTTACATGTCCATGAGTGCAAGCACGAGTAATAAGTTGCTGGCTGCAGTTCACTTAACAGCCACCGGTGTCGCTAATTACAAGGGTTTCTGAACTCTACATATAGCCGCTTTAAAAAGGACTTAGCAAAGAGATTGTGGGTTGTCTTATAAAATGGAAGGCTGCTTCCTAGTAAGGCTGCATATCTCGGCTGCCACGTCATCAAGCACATGTTTGTTCTGATTGGTCAGTCACGACATTCTGTGGTCAGTTATGATGATCGTCATCAAATGGCAAAAATGTATAATGTCTGCTCATTGGGGCATTTGAGGTTGGCGCTTCTTTCATGTCTTTCAACTGCTATCAACAGTATTTACTGTCAAAATGAAACCATGAAAAGTATGGTAATATTGAAACCATGACTTAACCTTCACTTAATAATATTAATACTAGCCCTATACCGTAATATTGTTGAAGTGTTCATCATGTGGCTAGAACCATTGTTATGTACACTGTAATGTTTTACAAAATAATAAACAGGTAGGATTTTAAAATGGTTTCATTTCCCTGTCTTTCATTTATGTGGTAAAAAGCCTTGTAATAAGTGATAGGACTGTACATTATCCCTTAAATGTCTGTCTTGTTTGAACTTGTTCGTTCGTAGGCTCCAAGCTGCTTGCTAAGAACTGTTTGAGGAAACATTTAATTAGCTAGTAAAATATTTCAACTCAAATCAATATCTTGTGTCTTATTATTTACTTATCACCCTGTTGGGGTTTACTTTGCGATAACAAACGGCTGGATGTCCATTATCCCTGCATATTATATTCCATTGTTAAACAGGAATCATTCCAATAGTATAAGAACTCTAAAATGAAAAACATAATTGAGTGTCACCTCAGACCATCTACTGGTTTATTTTTATATTAGACTTTAATATTTGATGTACTGCTTCTTATGAATCTCCCCTCTTTTTGTGCATTTCCATTTATTCACATGTAGTCTCACTCAGTAGTTATTCTATATTTCAATTCAATTCTTTCTTTTATTCCCATACCACTTCAGTCATTCTGCCTTCATGCTTTCAAAGAATGTTTCAATCACTGCCTGTCCTTGAATCTCACCCGTCCCTTTGTTCACTAACTCCTGTTTGCACTTTCTGAATCCAACCAAATCCCTCACTTGAAGCATCAGTGACCGTAACCTTCACCGATCGTTCACTGAGCCATCTTTGAGCTCTCAGTGCTGCCATAACATCTCACTAACACTTAACTAACAACCAACCCTCTCAATTCACCCGTCCCTACTGGCAAGTGCTTCAGTGGTTGCATTAAAATTGTGTAGGTGCGCAGGAAGTGCGAGCGTGACCTAATTCCAGTGCAATTGAAAATACTTCTGGACGGCTGCTCTTCAAGGTTCCGTTATTTCCCTTGTGACATCATCGTCTCAACATCCAGGGCAGGATGGAACCGTGGGACATGTCCAAAGCAACAGTTGCCAGGAACGCTGGGCTGAGGAATACGAGAAGGGTCTGTGTGTTTCATGATAAGGACCAGGAGAATGAGGCACTCCTCTCCGCTGTATGCTCGACTGATGTGCTGCCCTGTGAATCGCTCCTACCGTCTCCTCAAAGCCAGTACAGGCCACACAGGAAGATGGCTGTCTGCAAATTTCTACAAACTTCCTGCCCCTCTAGTGAGCCGTGTAATGTTCAGTCCTGATGGCTTATTTTACACTCAGACAGATTGTGAATGTAAGGTATAGGAAAACGGTTAGGGACACTAAAAGTTTGGGGTCAGTAAGATAAAAAATAAAAAAATTAATTCAACAATGATGCATTAAATTGATCAAAAGTGACAGGAAAGACTTTTACAAAAGATTTCAACTTTTTTTTTTTTTTTTTTTTCATTCTAGGAAATCATAAAAGAAGCCTGAAAAATGGTATCATGGTTTCCACAAAAATATTAAGAGGCACAACTATTTGCAACTTTGATAATTAGACATGTTTCTTGAGCAGCAAATCATCATATTATAATGATTTCTGATGATTTCTTGACATCACAGGAATAAATTACATTTTAAAATATATTCAAATAGAAAACAATTATTTTAAATTATAATAATATTTCACAATATTACTCTTTTTACTGTATTTATTATCTAATAAATGCTGCCTTGTTTCAGAAATATTAACAAATCGTACCGACCCCAAACTTTTTACAGTACTGTAATTAAACAAAATCTATACTATTATAATAATTTTTTTTTTTTTTTTTTTTTTGCTTGGTAGCAACACCACAACAAAATATTACTCCTAATATCTGTATATTACACTTCATGGGTTTTTATCTTTTTTAATGTATTTTATTTATGCATTTTTATACATTTATTTTCCTGGTAAATATATAAGTAAATCCTTAAAATAAGATATGTTTACTTTTCGAAGTGAAACTTTGATAGAAGACTTGTTTTCATAGATAAATATAAGTGTATTTTGTCTTACTGCACTGGCAGATTTTTTTCCCACTTGTTTGAACTTATTTATGATTAAAACATGAAATCTGCCAGTGCTGTAAGACAAAATACTTATTTAAGATTTAAAAAAATTCTGATAAAAAATCTTAACATTTTATTTAGTATTGCTTCTCAAGTAAATTTTTAATTTTGAGATATTTTAACAGGAAAATAAGACAAAAATACTTCTTGAGAATATGGCGTTTTGCAGTTTACACATCAGATATGTTCTGATTGGCTGAAGCCAAATTAAAATCATCAAATTTAAACTTATTCCCCAACTCAAATTTGCAGACAGATACTTTAAGACCTAGAGCAACAGTGGTTTTATTTAATCGGTTCCACATATTTATGAGACATTTCACAAACTGCAGAGTAATTAAACATTAATGTCAGTTTAAAAAATTCTCTTTCAACTACCAAAGTGGTCAACTAAAATGTATTTTCTATTTAACTGATTTTTAATTATGAAAATTGGGCTGTGAGCCCGAACAGAGGCAGTCCAGTAATTTTTCACAGTAATCAGTGGGCACAGTTTGTTCTTGTTGTAAAATTTAATGCAGATTTCCATTGGGAGATTTAGGTAGAAATATGTAAATAGAATGTATTTAAAACAAAACCTGACTTGATAATTGAACTGACAAGCCAGTTATACTGATCTTAAATCTGCACTGTGCTAAACCGAAACTAAACACTTGGATTGATCTCTGCCGGTGGATCAAGGATGTAGGAATGTGGCGACATGATCTTTAAATGCACCTCAGAGCTCGTGTGCAGGTCTTACTTTCACCGTTGCTCTCAGGACAATGTTTCCTATGTCATGTTCTCATGCACAGAGCATGTAAACATAGAATCTGAGAAACATCTACACACATCTCCATTCATCTGCTCCCAGCTGTGTTCACCAAGAATATCTCCGTTTACCCCTGCTTTTCTGTTCAGCAATTCAATATTTTAAATGGCTCAATCTGTATCACCTACGGCCGTACTTCAGAACACAGCAGCAATCAACCATCATTCAGTCGTTTATTGATAGAAAATGATCGTTAATCACGCTGATGGTCTTAACTTTCAGGGTCGTTACTGTGTGTGATGAATGAATTTCTGATTGGCCGTACATATGCTGGATTGGATAGGATTGCGTGAGTGTGTATTAGGTGAAATTATGTGAGCCATTTCCAGTCTTGCTGTTGTTCTCTCAGCATGTTCCCTTTTCATTACAGAAACATGGGGTCTTTAATTAAACTGTTACTTTTTCAGCAAGATTCTTATAAAGCGCTGCGGTGGTAATCACAGGTGGAAAGACTAACTGCAGGCGTCCCAAATCAGTCTTAAGTGCCCCCAACTGGCTTCTAAACTCACTTAAAGACTCGTTTGAGGGCTTTTGGAGAACAACTTGTATAGGCCTAAACTAGATTCCCTCCTGATCAATATAGTCACTGCCATAATGGGCGGAAAAAAAACATTCAGACCATTTTGGACCATCTTATATTTGTTACATTTTTTTTATTTTTTTGAGTCACAGTTTAGCAAAAAAGTAAATAAATAATATTATTATGATAAATATAAATTGCCAAATAATTTATTTAGCCCAACTCACTCTAGTTTGAATGGGATGCACTTTTATTAGACAAAAATAACATTTTTATGATAATGTCAAAATGTAACAGACCGACTTCTGATTTTACGAAAGAGGTGTTCGGCCTCTTTTAACTGGAAGGAGTATGAGTGTGACTCCTCCACCAGAGGGTTAAACAATTAAGCATATACAACAGAATTATGCATTCTGACTAGCATGTTAGGGTTCGACTTCACCTGTGCATTTGCTTTCATTTCAGCGAATTAACCAGCTAACAAAGAAATTCAGGCAGCGTTGAGCTCTTTCAGCTCAACCAGCTCAATCCCCAACAGTGTTCTTTGATTAGACTGTTTTCATTGATAATTATAATAATGAAGTTAATATCATGATGCATCTTTTTGGTCTTTTGGCAAAACATTCCACCAATAAGCATTTTAGCCAGTAATGAACTTGATTCAGTAGTAGACCTGTTACTGGCAGCTTGAGAAGCTTATTGTACCAGCTTGACTAGTGCAGCCATGCAAAAATGAGGCTTGAAAGTGGCCAAAACATTCTATTTACATTATTATGCAATAATATGGTTGCAGCTGGTCATTTAACTTGGTTATTTAAGCTTGATTAAACCAGCTTATTTGGTCTGTTATTTATTTTATTTTTTTCAGCAAGGTTTAGCTTGGTTAGCCTGACATTCAACCACTGTTTCACTGAAGTTTGGAGCACCAAATAAAATCAAAATATTCAGCAGAGAGGTTTAAAAAAAAATAAAAAAATAATCTCGTTCAAACTTTGAGCTGGTGGGGCAGATGGTTCTTAGTGGCCCGGTTAGCCGCAGGGCTAATGCTGCTCCAGTGGGAAAGCCTGTATGTGTATGTTTGTATGTGTGGAAATATGTGTTTCTGGTGCATTAGCCATTAGTGATATCACAGTAGGGGAAATATTTGATTGAAACACAAAGATTGTGTGTGTGTGTGTGTGTGTGTGTGTGTGTGTGTGTGTGTGTGTGTGTGTGTGTGTGTGTGTGTGTGTGTCTTTGCGTGCTAATCTGCGTAATAGAGATTTTTTAGTCCCTCCCCCCACCCTTGTCGTTTACATGAGAAATTTGTCTGCTGGGGTATAAAATCATTCAGATTTCAGTGCGTGTAGGCCTATCTGTTTTAGTAATCTATGGGCGGGAAGGGAAGATTGGCTGGGTAACGGAAAAGCAATGAAGTTTGACATTCTTCCCCTTCTGACGGATTTTCTGTGGTCAATAACACCGGAGAGCAGCAGATTCTCTCTGCTGACTCCTGGAATTTATAGATTATCTGCTTATTTATATATATATATATATATATATATATATATATATATATATATATACTGTGTATATGCAGTGAGGAAAATAAGTATTTGAACACCATGCTATTTTGCAAGTTCTCCCACTTAGAAATCATGGAGGGGTCTGAAATTGTCATCGTAGGTGCATGTCCACTGTGAGAGACATAATCTATTAAAGAAATCACAATGTATGATTTTTTAACTATTTATTTGTATGATACAGCTGCAAATAAGTATTTGAACACCTGAGAAAATCAATGTTAATATTTGGTACAGTAGCCTTTGTTTGCAATTACAGAGGTCAAACGTTTCCTGTAGTTTTTCACCAGGTTTGCACACACTGCAGGAGGGATTTTGGCCCACTCCTCCACACAGATCTTCTCTAGATCAGTCAGGTTTCTGGGCTGTCGCTGAGAAACACGGAGTTTGAGCTCCCTCCAAAGATTCTCTATTGGGTTTAGGTCTGGAGACTGGCTAGGCCACGCCAGAACCTTGATATGCTTCTTACAGAGCCACTCCTTGGTTATCCTGGCTGTGTGCTTCGTGTCATTGTCATGTTTGAAGACCCAGCCTCGACCCATCTTCAATGCTCTAACTGAGGGGAAGGAGGTTGTTCCCCAAAATCTCGCAATACATGGCCCCGGTCATCCTCTACTTAATACAGTGCAGTTGCCCTGTCCCATGTGCAGAAAAACACCCCCAAAGCATGATGCTACCACCCCCATGCTTTACAGTAGGGATGGTGTTCTTGGGATGGTACTCATCATTCTTCTTCCTCCAAACACGTTTAGTGGAATTATGACCAAAAAGTTCTATTTTGGTCTCATCTGACCACATGACTTTCTCCCATGACTCCTCTGGATCATCCAAATGGTCATTGGCAAACTTAAGACGGCCTTGTCTTGTGCTGGTTTAAGCAGGGGAACCTTCCGTGCCATGCATGATTTCAAACCATGACGTCTTAGTGTATTACCAACAGTAACCTTGGAAACGGTGGTCCCAGCTCTTTTCAGGTCATTGACCAGCTCCTCCCGTGTAGTTCTGGGCTGATTTCTCACCTTTCTTAGGATCATTGAGACCCCACGAGGTGAGATCTTGCATGGAGCCCCAGTCCGAGGGAGATTGACAGTCATGTTTAGCTTCTTCCATTTTCTAATGATTGCTCCAACAGTGGACCTTTTTTCACCAAGCTGCTTGGCAATTTCCCCGTAGCACTTTCCAGCCTTGTGGAGGTGTACAATTTTGTCTCTAGTGTCTTTGGACAGCTCTTTGGTCTTGGCCATGTTAGTAGTTGGATTCTTACTGATTGTATGGGGTGGACAGGTGTCTTTATGCAGCTAACGACCTCAAACAGGTGCATCTAATTTAGGATAATAAATGGAGTGGAGGTGGACATTTTAAAGGCAGACTAACAGGTCTTTGAGGGTCAGAATTCTAGCTGATAGACAGGTGTTCAAATACTTATTTGCAGCTGTATCATACAAATAAATAGTTAAAAAATCATATATTGTGATTTCTGGATTTTTTTTTTTAGATTATGTCTCTCACAGTGGACATGCACCTACGATGACAATTTCAGACCCCTCCATGATTTCCAAGTGGGAGAACTTGCAAAATAGCAGGGTGTTCAAATACTTATTTTCCTCACTGTATATACAGTACTGTGTAAGAAAATCAAGTCTGATATGACTTCTTTAATGTAAGTGTACAAGATGTTTTCACCCAATCGTTTTGTCTGATTGCTTATTAAAGATCTAATACACCTCTCCTCAACAAGCTGAGGTATCATTTAAATCTTTAGCTTAAACTCGGGCCAAGCTACATGTTTAAGTTTAATACAAAGGATTTTGAAAACCACCTAGCCATACATTAATTGTTGGCTTGACTAAACGCAACCAACTACATTTGTGATTTTGTCCTTGATATTCTTTACATGGAGACACAATCGCAATTTGACTTTGTCTTTTCTGTCTTTTTAAGTTGCCCAGCTGAGAAACACCTTAAAGCACATGGTCAGACTATTCATGAGCGCCACTCCAAACCCAGAGGTAATAAAACGTGCATACACAACGTTTTGTCCCTGGGGATGTTTTTGTGGATATGTTGATGCATGAACTGATATTGATCACCTATTGAAATTGACACAGACATATCAAACACACATGCAAACGCTCACAGTTCAGCAAACAGCAAAAGTCACCCAAATGTCATGATCATAGCCGTCCCGTCTCTCTGTCTGTCTTTTTGCTGTTATCTACACATGAATGCAGTCAATTGTAATCTCGTCATTCTTCTTCTAAAAAATGGTTCCCTTTATATTCATGATACCTCTCTTGAATTCTAATGAACCTGACAGCTGCCAAGTACAATCCCGAAACGTAGAAGGTGTGTGTGTGTGTGTGTCAGCAACCTGGGATTATAAGCACTGCAAACACTATTTATCTTATTATAAATAAAACAATATTCCTTCTTAGCTGTTTACACAGGTTAAAGCTCTATTCCATTTATATTCATATTTGCATGGGGAGAAATGGGAGAAAAAATTCAATGCTTTTGTGTTCGCTCAGAAAACTTTTGTGATGGAAATAATATGAGGTGGGAGGGAAAACTATATTTCAGTGCTTTTGCGAGCGCAAACAAAGTTTCTCTGGGGAACAATAGTTTTGCAAGAAAGCGTTTTTGTTATTATTTTAATTGTAATCGTCATGCAGTTTGCTGTTTGTGATGCAAAAGACTGGAAACATACTCCACATTAATACGTAGAAGAAAACGCAAATATTGTAAGCCAGTAGTACTGCTGTTAAGTCTACTATACGTTTGGCAGGCTTTCTTGCTAGCTTGTTATAAACATGTTAGTCTCAACCTCAGATGTCACGTCACACCCACACTTCAGGAGTTTCGAAGTCGTCATTTGATTGGTTGAATTCTACAGGATTTCTACGTGTGCGTTGCGTTCTTTAACGGTCCGCCTGGAAACAAAGATGCCATGACGCCAAATCCCCTCATGGAAGAAGTCATAAACAGATTGACATAGCATGTGAAGTGTTAAACTTGAATGTGTTAATGGGTTAGTTCACCCAAAATTGAAAATTATGTCATCATTTACTCTCCATCATGTCGTTCCGAACCCGTAAGACTTTCGTTCATCTTCTGAACACAAATGAAGATCATTTTGATGAAATCTGAGAGCTGTCTGTCCCTCCATTGACAGATACGCAACTACCACTTTGACGCTTCAAAAAGCTCATAAAGAGATCGTAAAACTAATCCATATGAATTTGAGTGGTTTGGTCCAAATTTTCTGAAGAGATTCGATTGCTTTATATGATGAACACATTTGATTTAGGCTTTTTTTCACATATAAACATTGATCAGAGAACATAGACAGAAGCTCAACTGAACAAGCCTGATGCGTGATAACAAACCTCTAGTGGAAGCTCAAACGTGCAGCGTAACACACGAGAATGAACCTCATTGGTTCTCGCACGTCAAGTGAACATGCTTGAGCTTCCGTTTACCACAATTGATGTGTGAGTTGATGAATGTTTATCTGAATAAAAGGCTAAATTCAATCTGTTCATCATATAAAGAGATCAAGTCTCTTCAGAACATTTTGGACTAAACTGCTGAATTCAGATGGGTTATTTTTATGATCCCTTTATGAACTTTTTGAAGTGTCAAAGTTTCAGTTGCGTAGCTGGCAATGGAGGGACAAAAAGCTCTCAGATTTCATCAAAAAGATCTTTGTTTGTGTTCCGAAGATGAACAAAAGTCTTACATGTTTGGAACGACATGAGGGAGAGTAGCCTAAATGATGACAAAATTTTAATTTTGGGGTAAACTAGCCCTTTAAATTCAGTTATGCTTATTTCAAATATGACTTTTATATTCAAGTATATTGCTTCTTACATGCTAGTTTCTTATTAAGAGTGCTGCCTTCGGTGCGGTCAGATTTGTAAATCTATCCCTTATATCAGATTCCTGTATTTCACCTCTCATCATTATCTGAATGAAAACATCACAAAAGGCTTCCCCCATTCTGCCACACACACTGCAAATGTCACTGGGGCTGCAAACACACACAAACACAGCACTTTCCAGAACAGATAAGGCTCCAGGACAAAACTAAATGACTGACGTCACTGTGATTCATCAAGCACACACACACAGCAAGCAAACATATGCTGTGAAGTAGATGCTTGTGTGTATATATTCACACTTAAAAGAGTAAACATGGATGCTAAATTATCACATGCAGAAACACAAAACCAAAATAGGACGATTCACACCATAGAACACAGAGTGTAATATCAAAACACCCAGACCCCAGGGAACAGATCGAGTGTGTTTGTTTTTTGATGTGATTACACTCCAGACACCCCATCACACACTGCTGGAAGGCAGGCACATGTGGTCAGAAATGAAGTGCTTTCAGCCAAATACAGTAGAGTTTTCAGCAGATGTGGCGTACTATAAATATAACTGTATTTGATGTATGCGCAAGGCATGTTGTCGTTTGAATGTTCTCTGGTGTAGTATGATAGAACTAGACAAACTTTGATGTTGGTGTAATGAAGCTTTGCCTGAAAGTTTAAAATGGTTTCACGGCATGAAAATTTAAAGCATAGATGTAGATTTTCTAATATACATATTTTACATTACATATTTACATATATATACATTTTACATAAAGTGTGTGTGTATATATATATATATATATATATATATATATGTATATGTATATGTATATGTATATATATATATACAGTATATATATATGTATGTATATATATATATATATATATATATATATATATAT